>NC_069504.1:519790065-519860065 GCF_027579735.1 Bombina bombina
CACAACACCAAAAATATTTTATTATTGTATTTCTTTTGTCGAATTCTACTTTATAAGCACTGTTAGTGTTTGATTATATTTTTTGTGTTTCTTATTTAACAGCAGCTTAGTAATACAATTTAATTATCACATATATTTATATATTTTATAATTGGCACTCTCACACTTCTAACCTATATATATATATATATATATATATATATATACAGTATACTGTATATATATTATATATATAATATATATATATATATATATAAAAGCATTATTATTATTGCTTATTTAAAGATCCTATTTCATCAGGCCACCATGCCACGTTTCTTAATAATGTTTAAGAGTATGGAATCATATTAATGATTATAGTCATAGGACAATTTATTAAAGGGACACTGAACCCAAATTTTTTCTTTCATGATTCAGACAGAGCATGCAATTTTAAGCAACTTTCTAATTTATTCCTATTATCAATTCTTCGTATCTTGCTATCTTTATTTGAAAAAGAAAATCCAGAACCTTGGACAGCACTTGTTTATTGGTGAATGAATTTATCCACCAATCAGCAAGAACAACCCAGGTTGTTCACCAAAATGGGCCGGCATCTAAACTTACATTCTTGCTTTTCAAATAAAGATACCAAGAGAATGAAGAACATTTGCTAATAGGAGTAAATTAGAAAGTTGCTCAAAATTACATACTCTATCTAAATCACAAAAAGAAAAAAATTGGGTTCAGTGTCTCTTTAAGTATGTATCAGTCCTCAGTCCTCAGAGGTATATCAGATTTCTGAAATAAAGAAAATATTGTTTATTCTGAAATAAGTTGTTAAACATTTTTAAATATAGCAATGCAGTTATATATATATATATATATATATATCACTTTATATCCAACGCAGTGTGTAACTTGTGATGTATCCTCTAGATTCTTATATATATTACTCATACAATCTGGGCATATTAAAGGGACATGAAACCCAATTTTTTTCTTTCATGATTTAGAAAGAGCATGTCATTTTAAACAACTTTCTAATTTACTTCTATTATCTAATTTGCTTCATTCTCTTGATATCACTTGCTGAAAAGCATATCTAGATATGCTCAGTAGCTGCTGATTGGTTGCTGTACATAAAGGCCTTGTGTGATTGGCTCACACATGTACATTGTTATTTCTTCAAACAAAGGATATCTAAAGAATTGAGCAAATTAGATAATAGAAGTAAATGGGAAAGTTGTTTAAAATTGCATGCCCTATCTGAATCATGAAAGTTTAATTTTGACTAGACTGTCCCTTTAACTTATATAAAAGCTATATAGACAATTTGTTTAACCTTTAAATTTTCACATCTTCCACATGCCTTTGAAGTGTCTTTTGGCAATTGTTTCCAGACAAAATTGTGGATTGGGAGTTCATAGGGACTCAGGGACCTACAATTAGTTTATCATATGCCTGTGTGAATTACTATACCCTGAGATTCTGCTGTATTTCAGATGTCAGTTCAGACTGAACGTCTGCTGTCCCCACATAATAATAACTAGTATTTATATAGCACCTTTCTCCCAGTGGGACTCAAAGCGCTTGCTCTCGGAATTAATCAAATCAGCAGCGGAATAGTAATAGCTGTTATTATTACCCAATTTAATGGTACTCATTTTATCAACCTTGGAAGGATAAAGGGCTGCTGGGATTTGAACCTGTGATCTTGGATCTTTTAAACAGGCTTTTTTGTAGTCAGGGCATTTACCAACTGAGCTACCTCACCGGCCTATGTGGTAGATATCTATTAGGATGTTTAGGGCATAGGGCAATTATTTAAGTCATAGATTTTGATCTGAGAAAAGGCATAGAACAAAGACCCTTTTGAAATGACCTCTTCTCTGAGACCGTGATCACAGGTTCTTTGAAGTGACTTATTTTTCTATCTAAACAAATTATTATCCCCTTTTGTTCTTGGAGACTTAAAATATGTTAGGAGTGTATTTGAGCTTTCAGCAAAGAGGAATCTGGGTCACCCACCTCAGTCATTTAGAAATGGTCAAAGCATTTTTATATCAAAACAACTTTTTTTTAGAATTAAATATTAATTTATGTGGTACATATATATATAATATATATATATATATATATTCTGTAGACATAGGTGCATTCCCACTAACAAACTTTATATGCCAGGGTGCTAGGAGTGGTAAATAGAGCTAATAGACAAAGCACTCTCTGGTGTATAACACAATTTTATTACAGTGACGTTTCGGTGTATTCACCCCTTCATCAGACCCACAGGTCTGATGTTGGTCTGATGAAGGGGTGAATACCCCGAAACGTCACTGTAATAAAATTGTGTTATACACTGGATAAGACCAGAGAGTGCTTAGTCTATTAGCTCTCTCTCTATATATATTTATATATATATATATATATATATATTTATACAGGGCTCAAAATTTCACGTTGTAAGCTACTAGCCAGGCCAAAATGTTACTCGCCACTTCTGATCCTGCCCACACCACACCCACTACTCCACTCCCGCTTCGCATATATTTAGCCATTGTGAAACATTATTGTGCAGTCATTTTTAATATTTTTTTAAATTTTATACCTTAAGTTAAATAATGCTACATGCAGCAATAGATTAACAAACATAAGTGCATAGCAGTTATCAGCATAAACTTGGTGGTTCTGGGTAAGACAACACCTGGAAGGAAATAGGAAGTTGTTGAAGTGATAGAGTGAGACAGTCATGGAAGGTCATAGCAGACCTGGAAATTTTCTTTTAATAATTATCATCTATCCCTTATCTCTCTCGTAACTACTGTATCTTTACCCCATACCTCCTCTCTTCAATCTCTTTTTACCCTCTCTATTATCTCTCAGGCCATATCTTCTATTTATACTCACTTTCCCCTCTCTCATATCTTTTTACTCTTTCTTTTCATTTTTTCTCCACTCTCTCGTAAAGCTATCGTCTTCTCCACTTTTACTTTTCCTCTCCAATCTCTCTCTCTCTGCCCCGTTTACCTTCTCAGACGTAACAGTCTAAGCACTAATGGAATAACAGTCTAAGCCCTTGAGGAATAACATATCCTCGCCCTTTCTAGGATATATAATATCCCTTCAGATAATATTTAGCACATAGCCCAAAATGAGGGTTTGTCAGTGCTGCAATTGGAGTGTACATTTTTTCACTCACTAGCTTTTACTCGCCACCATTAATTTTCCACTCGCCAATGGCTAGTAAAGAGTGGAAATGTGTTTTATTGTGTATTTACTGTAAATAGTTTACATTCCAATCTTCTTAACATAGTAGAACATGTTCTTTGTATTTTTAAATATATATTCCTTTATATATTAGTATATACCCATACTTGTGTGTATATATATATATTTTTTTTTTTTTTTTTACAAAGCAATAATCATATTTGTATATATTTATATATATTTAAAAATAAAAATAACCCACATTGGGTTAAGCGCAGTTAGTCTAACGTGGTTGTTAGGTCTTTTAACAGAACGCTCCATTAAAGTCTATGGGGAGAAGAAGTTAACACGGTAACGATATCCAAAGTCCTGAAGTTAGCACACGTCAGCTTTTGCTAAATAGCGCCCCATTTGTAATCCAGACCTATGTGTTTTCATGAATAATATACATATTTGAAACAATATATTTTCACTTTTAAATTATATATTTAAATATGTAACTTAATTTTTTGTACAATATATTATAATTAACATAATGTGAAAATAATTATATCATAAATATGTTTTATAGTTTGCACAGTACATATTAAACAGTATATAAAATGTAAGAGCATCTAGATGGGATAATATTACAGTGACTCTAATGTGTTAATGTTGTGAAAAAATAAGCGCATCTACATGGGAGAATAGGAAAGTGAACCTAACGTGTTAATAATAAAATACAGGAGACCAATCTAGATTTGATAATATTACAGTAAAGCTAACGTGTTATGTCATGGAAAGATAAGCAGATCTACATGGGAGAATAGCATGCTTAACCTAACGTGTTAATAATAAAATTCTGTGTTTCTTTTATGTAATGTGTATTGTAACAGCTACACAAATACAATGTTACAAGATCATATATACTGAGAATCCAACTATTGTCTTTATTATATTATAAGCCGCAGCTACTGTTTAAAATAATACGTAATATCCTGCACACAAAATCTGGTTACACAATGTAACAGAATATGCAATAAAGTATAAAACACATTTGTTTACATAACGCCACATGTAACGATTGTTAAAAATAGCCAAATACATACATATAAGCACAGCACAAACAATTACATATAAACACAGCACATACAAATACACACACAAATAACACAACACCACAAATACACACATATAAACACAGCACAACAAATACATATAAACACAGCACACACAAATACACACATATAAACACAGCTCACACACATACATATAAACACAGCACACACAATACACACATATAAACACAGCACAAACAAATACATATAAACACAGCACACACAAATACACACATATAAACAGCACACACACATACATATAAACACAGCACACACAAATACACACATATAAACACAGCACAAACAAATACATTTAAACACAACACACACATATACACACATATAAACACAGCACAAACAAATACATATAAACACAGCACACACAAATACACACATATAAACACAGCACACACACATACATATAAACACAGCACACACAAATACACACATATAAACACAGCACAAACAAATACATATAAACACAGCACACACAAATACACACATATAAACACAGCACACACACATACATATAAACACAGCACACACAAATACACACATATAAACACAGCACAAACAAATACATTTAAACACAGCACACACATATACACACATATAAACACAGCACACACAAATACACACATATAAACACAGCACACACACATACATAAACACAGCACACACAAATACACACATATAAACACAGCACAAACAAATACATATACACATAGCACACAGAAATACAGATATATAAAACACAGCACACAGAAATACACACATATAAACACAGCACACACAAATACACACATATAAAACAGCACACACACATACATATAAACACAGCACACACAAATACACACATATAAACACAGCACAAACAAATACATATAAGCACAGCACAAACAAATACATACATATAAACACAGCACACACAAATGCACACATATAAACACAGCACACACAAATACATACATATAAACACAGCACACACAAACATATATATATAAACACAGCACACACACATACATACATATAAACACTGCACACACAAATAATACATACATAAAAACACAGCACACACACACATACATAAATATAAATACAGCACACACATACATATATATATATAAACACAGCACACACACATACACACATATAAACACAGCACAAACAAATACATATAAGCACAGCACAAACAAATACATACATATAAACACAGCACACACAAATGCACACATATAAACACAGCACACACAAATACATACATATAAACACTGCACACACACAAACATATATATATAAACACAGCACACACACATACATACATATAAACACTGCACCACAAATAATACATACATAAAAACACAGCACACACACACATACATAAATATAAATACAGCACACACATACATATATATATATAAAACACAGCACACACACATACAATATATAAACACAGCACACACAAGTAAAATATGCACAAAATCCAAAAACAAATTTTATTTTTGTTCTTTTTTAACAAGGTAGCTAACAGACATAACAAATATATAAAGCTAGATTTCAAATGGCGCAGTATTTTATTTTTTTTGCATCGGTCGCGAAAACTCCGCTAGAGTTACATTTTTGTGCTAGTTGGGTTGCGTTCATATTACAAGTTTTAAGAAAAACTTACTATTTCACAAGCCATTTTCATTCCGCTGATATTACAAGTTCAGTTTATTTTGGGGTTGTTTTTTTAAGGGGTATAAGAATAGGATTACATTTTTTAATTTTTGGTAATTTATTTTTTTATTTTCTGTAATGTTAGTGTTTTTTGTAATGGTAGTTTTTTGTGTAATGTTATTTTTTTTTTATGTAATGGTAGGGTTTTTTTTTTGGGTAATGTTAGTTGTTTTTTTTGTTTTTTTATTTAAGGTAGTTAGATACACATTTTCAGTCACATTCGTCTCGCCATTTTTAAGTGGTGAGAATTTCCTATGTGAGAATTCTATTGAATGTACAGTGAAACATATGCATTATTGGAATTATTACTTCACAGAAACCATTTTTTGTTTTAGTGAATGCACAAATAAAGGAACTTTCAGCATGAAGTATTTTACACTTCCTGACTGAAAGTCCCCTTCATTTGTTCCAATGGTAAATCCTAGTGTTTCACAAATGCTAGGATTTACCATCACTTTAATTAAGAACCGTTGTTCAATAAAATGGTAAGCAACAGGGGCTGATGTGTGTAGATTTGTTTAGGATTTTTTTAGTTCACTTAAGGGTTAATAATTATTATATTGCAGATAACGGGCAATGTTAGCAGACGTTTGCTGTCACTCCAATCCCTATTTCCTATGGGAGACACATCGCCACTCACAGAAACAGAGAGGGTGAGCCCACTTTCTTTGAATATATTGTTGGACCCACGGATTGTGAAACTGGTAAGGCCAAATTCTTGTGGGTCTGATTATCCTTTAAACATCAGGCCCTTAGTGTGGTGATTAGCAGAGCCTGTTCACTGAGAGCCTACAAAGTTCTAACTTTTAATGTGCATGCAACCTGTTGCCAAAACATGTCAGGACAATTCATGCATGCACCAACCTCTTACCCTCTCAAAGCTCAAATATGTTCTTAATGAGGTTTCATATGCACTGCTGGTTATTATTTCAGATACTGCTTCTTTGTTCCATTAACCCATACAAAAAGAGAGATACAAATTCTGATGTCTTTAGTAGATTCAAGAACTGAGTTTGCCTCAGTTTATATGAGCATTTACTGTGCACAAAAGGATGAGACAAGGAGATACTTCTAGTATTTTAGATATTAAATCCTTATAAGGTAGAGGGATTTGCAATGTACATTTAATGTCTACCACATGTCTCCAAGAGTAAATTCACCTTGAAGCTACAACACAAAAAAAAAGCTTAGCATGTGTTCTTCCTTCAAAAAAATAATAAAAGTCTCTGATGATTTTTTGGACTATTCCACAGGTTAGCAGCAAATGCTACTCATTATCCCCTGATTAAAAGGGAATCATTTTTTAATCTAACTGATTCGTTTACCAGAATAGCTGGACAAGACCCAATAACGTATAATAGATTATTTCCAAATGTTCCGTTTTACGATGTCATTTGTGTTTGGAGAGTTCAATTTACATTTTGCATGCGTTTAATTATATGAGCAGAGTAGTATACAAAAGGAATCATCGTTTAACATCACTTGGGACCATATATACTTTCTGGAATACATTTATAAATATTTTTTTTTAACTGGCCACTATGGAATTCAAGCAAAAGGACTTCTTGAAACATTTTTTTCAAATAATGACTCATTAGATTAAGCAAACTCTGCTTAACTGTGCATGCGCTGATTGTTTTCTTTGTCATCTGACTTTCAGACTGCTAACTGATCTCCTTTGATATACTGTATATGACATCCTAACAAATCCAAGTCTTTAATCAGAATGATGAGGATTTGAGATGTGCGCCACTGTCAGAAGGCTGGGTAAGTCCGGCACACAGCGGATTTAGTCACAGGTCAGGCACAAAAAAACACATTTAGAACATACATTTACTGTGGTTACTGTATTAACTATATACTGACAAAAACATTTTTATACCTCACAAGTTGGCTGGGGACTATCGCAGATGGGCAGTTGGCCCAATAACTAATATAAAGCCACTTTATGCTGTGTCACCGCATCTTAGGATGGTATAATGTGACAGCCCCCCAGGCTGAAAGTTGCCAGTGTCTTTTCTTGAAACAAAGCTCAAACTAAACGCTGATCAGTAAGAAAGGTAAGGGCATCTCATAATGCTGTCTGCGCTCAAATGATAAAATTAACCTGTTACAACATTTATTTTTGGTGTAATGCGAGAAACAAAACTGCTTCTGGATAATATAACAAAGATAAATAAAATACAAATGTGTTCTAATATAGTTATAACATTGTATTTGAAGCTGTCTAAAGTGCATTACCCGCTCATTATTTGAAATAATAAGTAGGATTTTGTACAACTCAGTGTTTATGTTTTGAGGTTTGCAATGGTAATATTACTTATATATATCTTTGTACAAAGTGATATTACTTCAAAGCAGCAAGGGGTGGATTGTGCATTAGGCAATATAGGCAACTGCCTTGGGTCTTATTCTTTCAGTGCACACTTTATAACAATACTCTGTCTAGGGATCTGGGCACTGTAATCATTCTGTTCATGTCCCCCTTCCCTATCTTGATTTTATTTTACCCCCCCATATAGTGCTTTGAAATCTGTTGGCACATTACAAATAAAGATAATAATATTTATAAAGCTCTGCCAAATCCCCTAGTGCTGGGTACATGGGCAGTGATACACTGATTCATAGTAAAAAATAAATACAGATTAATAAAAGAGGCTAAAGAAAACAAATTAGTGCAGGAGGAGCTTACAATCTACAGGTTGTGGTTAGTTATAGACTGACTGTGGCCTGACAAAGTAAAAGAACATTAGTAGTCCTCCTCAATTCATTTTTACCAGTCTGTTCAGTGATGTTTGCAATTATCAATATTGCAGCACGGCAAGCCATGCATAAGCAGACCTATCTAAGTGCTTGTAATCAATTAAAACAATGGCTCCAGCTGAGAAATGCCTTGTGGATCTCAGACTTTATGCTGCCTCTTAATCATCCTGGGAGCTAGTGTTCATTATTTCTGCACTAATTAATAGTTTGTTTTACTTCTGTCCCTGATCAGAAAAAAAACTGAAATAAAGAAAAGTGTCTATACATTTCTCACACTAATGTTAGTTAATGTCCTGTACACATTCATTTCTCATTTCTCATTTTTTTGATTCAGTGAGGTTTTTGGAAATGGCAGTTTTATTTTGTATGGAGGGAGCGATGCTGAAGAGAGTAGGTAGAAGTCATAGGTTTCCCACCCCAGACAAACCCATAATGGCCAGAGAAGGGGTGGTCTGGGTCTTGACAAGATGTTAGGAGGTAAGCTTCATGCCACATAGGTAGAGCATTGAGAGAGGGCTTGTACTGCCAAGAAGAACGTGGACAAGAGCCTGCTGTTTCATCAGACTCAGAGACCAGTAGGGCAAAGAGAATCTGTTAGACGCCTCTATGTATGTTGGATGCCCTCATGGTTGTGGCCAAAAATGAGAAATGATCAGACTTTGCTATTAAAGGGACATAAAAGTATGTAATTCGCAAATTAGTAATTAGGTGCTGACTTGCAGGCTATCTGCATAAAAAATAAGGGCCCAAATACAAGTGGAGCACTATATATTGCTTTTATGACATTGCATTGTGTTAATTCCTTCAATACTTTGCATTTAGAGGATTCTTCCATATTCAAATCCATAACATGCAGGGCAATATGTGTTGATCTGAGTGGAAATGATGCTGACACATTGATTCAATTACACAATATATGTATTCAGTTCTCATTGAAAGTTTGCGCTCATATTAATGTAATAATATCACAGCTGAGAACATCATAAATTGCAAGATCTCAGTATACCTGAGGTCTCTGCCCACAACATTCTGGTTTTAAAGTTGTGATTGGTGATCTTGCAGCCACAAAATGTGACCAAACACCCTATTTAACATATTACATTTTTCAAACTGATCTCACACTATATCACTATTAGATACTCACTTAGGGCTAGATTACAAGTGGAGCTTTAATTAATGCTCCCGCTCGAGCGTTAATTGCACTAGAACTAAGCTTTTTGCGCGGGCCGGGTTGTGCTCCTATTATGAGTTGAAAGTAAACTGTTTTCCCGCTAACCAGACTAGTGCAAAAAGCCGAACTTACAATATCACGTGAACATTCACGTATTGCCCCATAGAAGTCAATGGAGAAAAAAAAAACTAATACCACACTCTCGCGTAAACCTGATTGCATATTCTCATGTACACTAACCCGACATGAAAATATGAATATTTCACATTCCAATGTTCTGCACATAACAGAATATGTTCTATTTATTCATAAATAAATAATTCTACATATATGTCATGGATACCAGGCTGCCAAGGCCACCCTCTCTCCTATTGGATTATTGTGTTTCCCACCAGTTCCCCTTTTGTGTGTTACAATGATTGAACTTTGCCCTGAAAGAGCTGATCACTACCCCGCTTGGCCCCTTCCTGCCTTGCCGAGTCCCAGCCGGAATCTTATGGAACTACTCGCCGGCTGGGATCGCTAGAGATCCCCGCTGAACTTTAACCTAGGTCGCTCCAGAAGGCCTTTGCCCCAGAGCTCTGCTCTTCTGGGGACTTGCCATACCTTTGATGGGCATGAGTTGGGTTGATTACTAAGAGGGAGTTCTTCACTGGTACCCTGGAATAGCCGCCGCTCCCTTGGGATCACCCCAAAACTATGACCTAGCTATTGTGGGATCTCTATGTGCCTATGGCTCCTATGGAGGCACAAACCTGTCTGGAGGGGGCAGGTCTCTCTTGATCAGATAAGACTCTTATCAGATGGCAATTGTGTATATAAGCTGTGTGTTTGTCTCAATAAAGTCTGTTCGTGTTTCCCCTTAATACTGGTCTTGTATGGTTATTAGGGTGTGCTATTTGTTATAATCACTTTCCCGCTATACGGCTACAGGTTTCGGGGTGGAAGCAGGCCCTTTTAGCTGAGATACCCAGTCGGGGTATCCGGGGTCCGTCACAATATATCTGATGCTTTTTTTTGTACAATATATATCTATACATATATATCTATTATATATATAGGTATAGATATATATATGGATATTATTCTTATTCTTAGTTTTTATTTATAAAGCGCCAACAGATTCCACAGCGCTGTCCATGGGAAACAAAGATAAAAGGACAGCATCTATTTATAAATACATAAAACATATTTCACTATGTGCAGAACATTGGAATGAAAAATATTTACAGTAAATACTGTTAAAACCTTTATTAAAAATAATATTGCATAAATATTATTTTTCATGTTTTAATCTTTTTAACTGCAGAGGGATCTAATGCACTTATATATATATATGTCTATATATGTGTACATATGTATTTATGTGTTTATGTGTATATATGTCTTTAAATACATAAATACACATATAAATACATAAATATGTATATGTATAGCTATTCTGTGTTTTAAGATACAATCTGTAAATTCCATTGAATTGGTTAGTATTGCTTCAGACTTGATAAAGGAAGGAACTCTTCCGAAAGCTTGTCATCTTATAAATGTATAGTTAGTCCAATAAAAAAAGTATCATTGCTCAATGCAATACTCTTGTTATTTTGATATCTAAATCTCTGGACTAACATGGCTACTCCAATCAACGTATATAAACATTCATATACATCTTTAGAGATGAATATGTATGTATCTCAATTTTAAAGCCCTTTGCAGCCATTTTTTTTTATAACACCTGAGACCTCATATTTTTGAGCCCTTATAAATTTTTTGTGTAATATTTTTTTAAAAAATAAATTTTATTAGATGGTTTTACTATGAGTGTAACTCTACTTTGTAATGTATTTTTTTATGTATTTTGTGACACTTTTTTGTTTTGCGAAACAGTTAACCAGAGCTTCAATTGTTAACTTCAATTGCGCTCAAGACAGTTATTTTAAACTTGTAATATGAGCGCTACACCCAACAACCGTGATAAACCCCTTATTACTTGCGCGACACTCGTAATCTGGCCCTAAATGTTTAGTTTAGCTGCATCAGAACAAAATATAATGAGAGGGCAAGTAACTGAGTTCCCTTATCAGAGCTCCAGGTAACTAGACTCACAGATATTGCACTGATACGGAAATAGTTACGGAAATAGTAAACAGTTTATTACAGGACCATTGGGTTGGACTTCATTCCATTTCACTTCAATAAGGTGTTTTCAAACTAATACATGAAGCTGGTGCAGATCTCATTTCTTTGAGCTTAAGAAGTAAAAAAAAAAAATAGGACAAACGTTAAAAACAATATGCTTGAGTAAATGACACACACATTCACACATACATATTGTGTTTGGGTTACAGATTGTGCTTATCATGAGCAGGGGTTGCCCCCTAGTGCCCATTTACCTGGCTATTGACTTTAGAAACATTCGGCTATACAATACATAGAGTGCACATGTCACCAGTTACTGTAATTCCTAACAAAAAAAAGAAAAAAATCTGAGTAGCACTTTAAAACGAGATTCCATTTTGCGCTATAAACATTAGTGGAAATATGGAAAGAAGGCAGAAATAATAACCTTACACTCCAGAGGGTACATTCATTTATAGCAGACAAAGGTTGTTCTTTTCTCTTTACTCTGGTCTTCTTCACTTGAATTAGATATGGTTCCCAAAATGTATTGATGGAGTTTGACATTCAGTTATTTCTCCTATTGTATACAGAAAAGTGCCTGTAATTGACACATGTAAACATGGATTTAAAACTATCATTTCTATGCATTTTTTTTTACATGTATTGTAATTATGGAAAGCATCCTCTGATTATGCCCAGCATTGAAATGGGAACAGATTTAAAAAAATATTCTGGACACCCAGTTTTGCTAAAAAAGAGAGCATTTTATTGATTTAAAACACTCTAAACCCTTGACAATTAGCAGGATATGTAATCCCAACTGCAACAGTTAAAGGGGCAGTATACACTGCATGTAATAAACTCTACTATAAAGAATAATATGCATAGTTATTTATATAAAAATCCAGTATAAAACCTTTTAGAAACTTACTTAGAAGCTTCCAATTTAACACTGTTAATGAGATAAGTCTGGGACACCCACTGAAAGGGGCTGATAGCAGAACCTACCCCCTCCCCTGCATATGAAAAGACCCATTATACAGAAGAAGTCTGAAGACTGTATACATCACTATACATCTAAAACGTTGGGACTTGGTTAGGAGTCTGAAAATCAGCACATTATTTAAAAATAAGCAAAACTATACGTTTACAAAAACACACCCAGATGGGCTATATAAATGGATCATCTACAGAACATTCATGCAAAGAAAAATCTAGTGTTTAATGTCCCTTTAATTATATAAATTGAAGTCACTATGTTAATATATAAAGCAAATACACCACCAAACCTTTAGGGCACTATATAGCCTACTAGTTCCATGTAACACATTACCATGTATCATGTATTTGTTTCCTTAAAAGTGTATATGAGACTTTTCTATAGGTCTGAATATAAATTCTATTTGCCAAGTCTGTTTAACTAGAGGCTAGGCATTTATTTATTATGGTACACTGTATTGCCATAATTAAATAAAACTATTATGTTTTGGACTAATCTTGAATAGTAATTGAGACTTTTTTATATACTGTATATCTTTGTCGTTTTTAGTAAAAACTTATTTTATTTATAGTCAATTGTAACTGATAGGACCCAGAATGGGGCATACTGTACATTGCTTCTGGCCTCAATGTGTAAGCATAATTTAGATGTTGGCTGCAATTGTTATGGGGTATATCAAGCTTTTCAAGAGGGATGTCTTGTGGAAGTCTTGATAAATCTTAGTCCATGAAATACATCAGAAACAGATCAAAGAAATAAATAACAAAATTGTAGTGTAAAAACATTAGGGTAAATGAAGAGGAAGGGAATAGTATCTAAGACAGAGACAAATAAAGGGGGCTCATGCTTACCAGATATACATAAAAACATCCTTAATGATACTGAGATACAGTAATTTATTTTTTTGCAGCATTGTAAAAAATCTGTGCAGGTTGCCTTTTCTTGAGGACATTGGGCGCCATGTACTAAGGCGTCAATTTTTTCGCACAGACCGTATCGAAATAACCGCCGGCATTCGCACCATGCGGATGGCACTTCGTTACATGAATGTACTAAAAACAAAGCCGTAAAATTTCGCGTCTATTGTGTGTCGAAGACAATCGGATTATTGATAACTTTGAAGCTTCGTTCGGCGCGAAAGAGCAAAGTTAAGAAGCAGTCTGCGACCTGATTGGTTTAGTTCTTTACCCACGTGACTATCTAGGTGTCATAAATCGTCAGACAACCGGTGGCAAAAAAGTGTAAGGCTGCCAACAGTTTTAATAGTCCGGGTATGGCTTGTGAACGCGCTGTCATAGGTTCCAGGTATTCTGCTATTTCATTGTAAAGTTCCATAATAGCTTCTCTGTCCAAACGGAATCTCTGGATAATCTCTCGATCAGAAATGCTTTCCAAACCCATACGTGGAAGGAAAACTCTAGGGACTCTGATTCTTCGACCTCTCCTTCTTTGCATGTTTTCAACCGGTGCCTGTATAGCCCTTCTTCCTCGTAATTGAATTAATCGGAAAAGAAACATGTGTAAAAGTGTCTCCATCTTCATTCAGTGATCCAAAAACCAATAATAATACAATAGTAGTCTAGTCCTTTCACTTAAGTACTTCTACCTGGCGTCAGGTTGATATGCCCTATAGTTTTCTATTGTATTCGCTACCTAAATGGTCGCGAAGCAAATCACGCGAAGTTACAGTGAAAGTTGGAGCGGACGGATTAGTTGTAACATTCATAATTTCCGATTACAGCGAATTTACGTGCGATCGAACATGTAGTAAGTGGAAAAAGGCATCGGAACGATCAGATGCGTAAAATTACGATCGCTGATGAAAACAGTGGTTTTTCGACCCGATCGCAGATTGGTACATACGAGAAGCAGATCGTGAGCGAATTTTGACGCGGAAATACAGGCGGACGGTCACTTCGAAGCTTAGTACATGGCGCCCATTTCCTGTATTGTGAATTTTTGCTTTTATTTTATTTATTTATTTTAATTATTTTAATTTGTTATTCCTTTTGCTATACCTTGTGTTTGTGAGGAGGACTTGGCCAATGGATCTGCAGTACTTTAAAATATAATTGTATTCTAGTTGGACTCAAAATCAATTTATAATTGAACATAAGAAGCAAATAACTACTATGGAATTAAAGGGACAGGACCCCCCCAAAAATTTTTTTTTGATGATTTGGATAGAACATACAACTTTACAATTTACTTCTATTATCAAATTTTCTTAATTATGTTGTTAACCTTTGCTAAAGAAACAGTATTGCACTACTGGCAGCAAGCTGAACACATCTTGTTAGCCAATCACAAGAGACAATTGTGTGCAGGTACCAATCACCAGCTAGCTACCACTAGTGTAGGATATGTGCGTATTCTTTTTCAACAAAGGATACCAAGAGAATGAAGCACATTTAAAAATAGAAGTTAATTTAAAATTGTCTTAAAAGTACATGCTCTAACTGAATCATGCAAGTTTAAATTTGACTTTCATATCCCTTTAAGCTTTAATACAAACATTGTAAAAATAGGAGTTGCAGGCAGTGCTAAAAACAGCAGGGAGACCCAATAGTCATTTGTCATTTATATTTAATTGAAACACAATAAAACCTGTTAGACTAGCGCATCAATATGGACCATTTGTTTCTACAATGAAAAAAGTAAACATTCTGTGTATTGCTGTGAAATGCAGACTCAGAATAGCAACTTCCAATCACCCATGACAAACAAAATAAGTTAAAACATAACATTTATTACATATTAAAAATAAAATGACAGACCTATAAAGGAGCTCAAACTCTCAGGTCATCTGACGTGTTTCACTGTAGCTGTATCGTACATTTGTTTAAGATCAGCAGTCAGGCTCTGCTCTTTTGTTAACCTCCACTCACCCTCAAGTCCCTGCTTACATACAGCAGCACCACTGGCTCAAAAGTTCAATGGCTGCAGGGCCTATCTGATGTGGAACTTTACTTGAGCATAAATCTGGTATAATGGGGGTTATGGGTCTGAGATTTCTCTTGGGCATGACACTGGCATAATGAGGTTTTAGTCAGGGAAACCCTCTTGGGCATATAGTTGACCTAATGAGGGCTGCAGTCACCAAATTTCTGATCTGAGATCTAACTTAAAATGCGATGCTTCTTTATATGATACCATTAATATGAGTTACATTAAATACATTACATAAAACACATTGACATAACTGCATACAATTTCTTACATCAAATCCAAACAGACATGAAAACAACCTTATAGCTATAAAGTAAGTAAGTGCATAATATAATTACCTCTGGGGCCCAGTAAGAAGTCTGGTACTCTATTGCTTGTAACCTCTCATTCCTTCACTTCTCCTCTACCTCCTAACTCCTCCTACTATCCCTACATCATATATACTTTTAAATGATAGGCCTCTTCAGCTAATACTTCCCAAAATGGATAATGGTGGATGCTTTGGGTTGGCTAAGAGTGTGATTGGTTCATCATAATAGCTGAATGTATATTTTTGTTTCTAAAGTAATTTGTATCTCAGCACTTTACCTATTTCTGTATGCTATTTCTGACTGTTGGACAGCTGCTTAAAAGAACACCAGTTAAAGGGCCACTAAACCCAAAATCTTTCTTTCATGATTCAGATAGAGAATACAAATTTAATCAACTTTACAATTTACTTCTATTATTTATTTTGCTTCATTTTTTAGATATCCTTAGTTGAAGAAAAGCAATGCACATGGTGAGCCAATCACACAAGGCTTCTATGTGCAGCAACCAATCAGCAGCTACTGAGCATATCTAGATATGCTTTTCAGAAATGAATATCAAGAGAATAAAACAAATTAGATAATATAAGTAAATTAGAAAGATGTTTAAAATTGCATTCTCTTTCTGAATCATGAAAGAAAAAATGTGGGTTTCATGGCCTTTAAGCTATTAGTTATGTCCCTGTCATGGCTTTTTAACTAAACTATTTTAATTAAAGGAATTTATTGCTATATTCCTGTGCATGAACAGGTGTGTTCTAAGAAACTTTCAGCAAGCTGAACATTAAGCAGTTAAATCGCGCACACACACACACACACACACACACACACACATATATATATATATATATATACACATACACACACAAATACATAAATATAATTTGATCATATTTAGCAAATTACTCATATTGTAACAGTCTGAACCTTGTGGCCATGAGAAATTTTTGGATTGGCCACACCTTATTAGAGTAATTACTTGTATGTTATCTGTAAACATCCTAAATTATTATTTATTTACTAGTTTCGCTATCTAAATTATTAAAGAAAATTACAAAACTAACAATGATCTATTATATATATATATATATATTATATATATATATTATATATATATATATATATATATATATAAAACCAATGGTAATGTTTTCATGTGAGGTGAAGCATAATTTAGCATAGAAACTGGATGCAACAGACCCATATAGGCAGGGTTGGGCTCCAGAACGAATGAAATGGGGGGGCATTTTTTTTTTCACCAGGGGGCACGCATTTAAAAAGCATGTATGAGAGTCAAAATAAGAGCAGACCTACTGTGGCAGTCAAGGGGTTACATTTATCAGATCTCTGGCTGTGCAGGAGTTAGATTTGTTTATATTTCTGGAAGTGCAGCGGTTACATGTGTCATATCTCAAGGAGTATAGGGGTTACATTTATAAGATGTCTGGCAGTGCCTCAGCAGTTACATTTACCAGATTTATGGCAGTGCAGGGGTTACATTTGTCATATCTCAGGAATGTCTCCCACATATGACACAGCCAGTGGACACTGTTTGCATGTGTAGCTCTACCAATGACCCTACTAATGATCAAATAAGTTTTACGTGACAATAAGAGTGCCAAGCAGTACATTACTTGTACAGATATTATTAATGATATTTACCAGCACACACACAGTATATACAGTATGAATATGCACACAAAGTATATATATATATATATATATTATACATATACACACCTCACACACACACATATATATATATATATATATGTGTGTTGTGTGTATATGTATATATATATATATATATATATATACTTTGTGTGCATATTCATACTGTATATACTGTGTGTGTGCTGGTAAATATCATTAATAATATCTGTACAAGTAATGTACTGCTTGGCACTCTTATTGTCACGTAAAAGCTTATTTGATCATTAGTAGGGTCATTGGTAGAGCTACACATGCAAACAGTGTCCACTGGCTGTGTCATATGTGGGAGACATTCCTGAGATATGACAAATGTAACCCCTGCACTGCCATAAATCTGGTAAATGTAACTGCTGAGGCACTGCCAGACATCTTATAAATGTAACCCCTATACTCCTTGAGATATGACACATGTAACCGCTGCACTTCCAGAAATATAAACAAATCTAACTCCTGCACAGCCAGAGATCTGATAAATGTAACCCCTTGACTGCCACAGTAGGTCTGCTCTTATTTTGACTCTCATACATGCTTTTTAAATGCGTGCCCCCTGGTGAAAAAAAAAATGCCCCCCCATTTCATTCGTTCTGGAGCCCAACCCTGCCTATATGGGTCTGTTGCATCCAGTTTCTATGCTAAATTATGCTTCACCTCACATGAAAACATTACCATTGGTTTTATATATATATTATATATATATATATATATTATATATATAAATATTATATTATATATATATAATAGATCATTGTTAGTTTTGTAATTTTCTTTAATAATTTAGATAGCGAAACTAGTAAATAAATAATAATTTAGGATGTTTACAGATAACATACAAGTAATTACTCTAATAAGGTGTGGCCAATCCAAAAATTTCTCATGGCCACAAGGTTCAGACTGTTACAATATGAGTAATTTGCTAAATATGATCAAATTATATTTATGTATTTGTGTGTGTATGTGTATATATATATATATTATATATGTGTGTGTGTGTGTGTGTGTGTGTTGTGCGCGATTTAACTGCTTAATGTTCAGCTTGCTGAAAGTTTCTTAGAACACACCTGTTCATGCACAGGAATATAGCAATAAATTCCTTTAATTAAAATAGTTTAGTTAAAAAGCCATGACAGGGACATAACTAATAGCTTAAAGGGCCATGAAACCCACATTTTTTCTTTCATGATTCAGAAAGAGAATGCAATTTTAAACATCTTTCTAATTTACTTATATTATCTAATTTGTTTTATTCTCTTGATATTCATTTCTGAAAAGCATATCTAGATATGCTCAGTAGCTGCTGATTGGTTGCTGCACATAGAAGCCTTGTGTGATTGGCTCACCATGTGCATTGCTTTTCTTCAACTAAGGATATCTAAAAAATGAAGCAAAATAAATAATAGAAGTAAATTGTAAAGTTGATTAAATTTGTATTCTCTATCTGAATCATGAAAGAAAGATTTTGGGTTTAGTGGCCCTTTAACTGGTGTTCTTTTAAGCAGCTGTCCAACAGTCAGAAATAGCATACAGAAATAGGTAAAGTGCTGAGATACAAATTACTTTAGAAACAAAAATATACATTCAGCTATTATGATGAACCAATCACACTCTTAGCCAACCCAAAGCATCCACCATTATCCATTTTGGGAAGTATTAGCTGAAGAGGCCTATCATTTAAAAGTATATATGATGTAGGGATAGTAGGAGGAGTTAGGAGGTAGAGGAGAAGTGAAGGAATGAGAGGTTACAAGCAATAGAGTACCAGACTTCTTACTGGGCCCCAGAGGTAATTATATTATGCACTTACTTACTTTATAGCTATAAGGTTGTTTTCATGTCTGTTTGGATTTGATGTAAGAAATTGTATGCAGTTATGTCAATGTGTTTTATGTAATGTATTTAATGTAACTCATATTAATGGTATCATATAAAGAAGCATCGCATTTTAAGTTAGATCTCAGATCAGAAATTTGGTGACTGCAGCCCTCATTAGGTCAACTATATGCCCAAGAGGGTTTCCCTGACTAAAACCTCATTATGCCAGTGTCATGCCCAAGAGAAATCTCAGACCCATAACCCCCATTATACCAGATTTATGCTCAAGTAAAGTTCCACATCAGATAGGCCCTGCAGCCATTGAACTTTTGAGCCAGTGGTGCTGCTGTATGTAAGCAGGGACTTGAGGGTGAGTGGAGGTTAACAAAAGAGCAGAGCCTGACTGCTGATCTTAAACAAATGTACGATACAGCTACAGTGAAACACGTCAGATGACCTGAGAGTTTGAGCTCCTTTATAGGTCTGTCATTTTATTTTTAATATGTAATAAATGTTATGTTTTAACTTATTTTGTTTGTCATGGGTGATTGGAAGTTGCTATTCTGAGTCTGCATTTCACAGCAATACACAGAATGTTTACTTTTTTCATTGTAGAAACAAATGGTCCATATTGATGCGCTAGTCTAACAGGTTTTATTGTGTTTCAATTAAATATAAATGACAAATGACTATTGGGTCTCCCTGCTGTTTTTAGCACTGCCTGCAACTCCTATTTTTACAATGTTTGTATTAAAGCTTAAAGGGATATGAAAGTCAAATTTAAACTTGCATGATTCAGTTAGAGCATGTACTTTTAAGACAATTTTAAATTAACTTCTATTTTTAAATGTGCTTCATTCTCTTGGTATCCTTTGTTGAAAAAGAATACGCACATATCCTACACTAGTGGTAGCTAGCTGGTGATTGGTACCTGCACACAATTGTCTCTTGTGATTGGCTAACAAGATGTGTTCAGCTTGCTGCCAGTAGTGCAATACTGTTTCTTTAGCAAAGGTTAACAACATAATTAAGAAAATTTGATAATAGAAGTAAATTGTAAAGTTGTATGTTCTATCCAAATCATCAAAAAAAAATTTTTGGGGGGGTCCTGTCCCTTTAATTCCATAGTAGTTATTTGCTTCTTATGTTCAATTATAAATTGATTTTGAGTCCAACTAGAATACAATTATATTTTAAAGTACTGCAGATCCATTGGCCAAGTCCTCCTCACAAACACAAGGTATAGCAAAAGGAATAACAAATTAAAATAATTAAAATAAATAAATAAAATAAAAGCAAAAATTCACAATACAGGAAATGGGCGCCATGTACTAAGCTTCGAAGTGACCGTCCGCCTGTATTTCCGCGTCAAAATTCGCTCACGATCTGCTTCTCGTATGTACCAATCTGCGATCGGGTCGAAAAACCACTGTTTTCATCAGCGATCGTAATTTTACGCATCTGATCGTTCGATGCCTTTTTCCACTTACTACATGTTCGATCGCACGTAAATTCGCTGTAATCGGAAATTATGAATGTTACAACTAATCCGTCCGCTCCAACTTTCACTGTAACTTCGCGTGATTTGCTTCGCGACCATTTAGGTAGCGAATACAATAGAAAACTATAGGGCATATCAACCTGACGCCAGGTAGAAGTACTTAAGTGAAAGGACTAGACTACTATTGTATTATTATTGGTTTTTGGATCACTGAATGAAGATGGAGACACTTTTACACATGTTTCTTTTCCGATTAATTCAATTACGAGGAAGAAGGGCTATACAGGCACCGGTTGAAAACATGCAAAGAAGGAGAGGTCGAAGAATCAGAGTCCCTAGAGTTTTCCTTCCACGTATGGGTTTGGAAAGCATTTCTGATCGAGAGATTATCCAGAGATTCCGTTTGGACAGAGAAGCTATTATGGAACTTTACAATGAAATAGCAGAATACCTGGAACCTATGACAGCGCGTTCACAAGCCATACCCGGACTATTAAAACTGTTGGCAGCCTTACACTTTTTTGCCACCGGTTGTCTGACGATTTATGACACCTAGATAGTCACGTGGGTAAAGAACTAAACCAATCAGGTCGCAGACTGCTTCTTAACTTTGCTCTTTCGCGCCGAACGAAGCTTCAAAGTTATCAATAATCCGATTGTCTTCGACACACAATAGACGCGAAATTTTACGGCTTTGTTTTTAGTACATTCATGTAACGAAGTGCCATCCGCATGGTGCGAATGCCGGCGGGTTATTTCGATACGGTCTGTGCGAAAAAATTGACGCCTTAGTACATGGCGCCCAATGTCCTCAAGAAAAGGCAACCTGCACAGATTTTTTACAATGCTGCAAAAAAATAAATTACTGTATCTCAGTATCATTAAGGATGTTTTTATGTATATCTGGTAAGCATGAGCCCCCTTTATTTGTCTCTGTCTTAGATACTATTCCCTTCCTCTTCATTTACCCTAATGTTTTTACACTACAATTTTGTTATTTATTTCTTTGATCTGTTTCTGATGTATTTCATGGACTAAGATTTATCAAGACTTCCACAAGACATCCCTCTTGAAAAGCTTGATATACCCCATAACAATTGCAGCCAACATCTAAATTATGCTTACACATTGAGGCCAGAAGCAATGTACAGTATGCCCCATTCTGGGTCCTATCAGTTACAATTGACTATAATAAAATAAGTTTTTACTAAAAACGACAAAGATATACAGTATATAAAAAAGTCTCAATTACTATTCCAAGATTAGTCCAAAACATAATAGTTTTATTTAATTATGGCAATACAGTGTACCATAATAAATAAATGCCTAGCCTCTAGTTAAACAGACTTGGCAAATAGAAATTTATATTCAGACCTATAGAAAAGTCTCATATACACTTTTAAGGAAACAAATACATGATACATGGTAATGTGTTACATGGAACTAGTAGGCTATATAGTGCCCTAAAGGTTTGGTGGTGTATTTGCTTTATATATTAAACATAGGGACTTCAATTTATATAATTAAAGGGACATTAAACACTAGATTTTTCTTTGCATGAATGTTCTGTAGATGATCCATTTATATAGCCCATCTGGGTGTGTTTTTGTAAACGTATAGTTTTGCTTATTTTAAATAATGTGCTGATTTTCAGACTCCTAACCAAGTCCCAACGTTTTTAGATGTATAGTGATGTATACAGTCTTCAGACTTCTTCTGTATAATGGGTCTTTTCATATGCAGGGGAGGGGGTAGGTTCTGCTATCAGCCCCTTTCAGTGGGTGTCCCAGACTTATCTCATTAACAGTGTTAAATTGGAAGCTTCTAAGTAAGTTTCTAAAAGGTTTTATACTGGATTTTTTATATAAATAACTATGCATATTATTCTTTATAGTAGAGTTTATTACATGCAGTGTATACTGCCCCTTTAACTGTTGCAGTTGGGATTACATATCCTGCTAATTGTCAAGGGTTTAGAGTGTTTTAAATCAATAAAATGCTCTCTTTTTTAGCAAAACTGGGTGTCCAGAATATTTTTTTAAATCTGTTCCCATTTCAATGCTGGGCATAATCTGAGGATGCTTTCCATAATTACAATACATGTAAAAAAAAATGCATAGAAATGATAGTTTTAAATCCATGTTTACATGTGTCAATTACAGGCACTTTTCTGTATACAATAGGAGAAATAACTGAATGTCAAACTCCATCAATACATTTTGGGAACCATATCTAATTCAAGTGAAGAAGACCAGAGTAAAGAGAAAAGAACAACCTTTGTCTGCTATAAATGAATGTACCCTCTGGAGTGTAAGGTTATTATTTCTGCCTTCTTTCCATATTCCACTAATGTTTATAGCGCAAATGGAATCTCGTTTTAAAGTGCTACTCAGATTTTTTTCTTTTTTTTGTTAGGAATTACAGTAACTGGTGACATGTGCACTCTATGTATTGTATAGCCGAATGTTTCTAAAGTCAATAGCCAGGTAAATGGGCACTAGGGGCAACCCCTGCTCATGATAAGCACAATCTGTAACCCAAACACAATATGTATGTGTGAATGTGTGTGTCATTTACTCAAGCATATTGTTTTTAACGTTTGTCCTATTTTTTTTTTTTACTTCTTAAGCTCAAAGAAATGAGATCTGCACCAGCTTCATGTATAGTTTGAAAACACCTTATGAAGTGAAATGGAATGAAGTCCAACCCAATGGTCCTGTAATAAACTGTTTACTATTTCCGTAACTATTTCCGTATCAGTGCAATATCTGTGAGTCTAGTTACCTGGAGCTCTGATAAGGGAACTCAGTTACTTGCCCTCTCATTATATTTGTTCTGATGCAGCTAAACTAAACATTTAGGGCCAGATTACGAGTGTCGCGCAAGTAATAAGGGGTTTATCACGGTTGTTGGGTGTAGCGCTCATATTACAAGTTTAAAATAACTGTCTTGAGCGCAATTGAAGTTAACAATTGAAGCTCTGGTTAACTGTTTCGCAAAACAAAAAAGTGTCACAAAATACATAAAAAAATACATTACAAAGTAGAGTTACACTCATAGTAAAACCATCTAATAAAATTATTTTTAAAAAAATATTACACAAAAAATTTATAAGGGCTCAAAAATATGAGGTCTCAGGTGTTATAAAAAAAAAATGGCTGCAAAGGGCTTTAAAATTGAGATACATACATATTCATCTCTAAAGATGTATATGAATGTTTATATACGTTGATTGGAGTAGCCATGTTAGTCCAGAGATTTAGATATCAAAATAACAAGAGTATTGCATTGAGCAATGATACTTTTTTTATTGGACTAACTATACATTTATAAGATGACAAGCTTTCGGAAGAGTTCCTTCCTTTATCAAGTCTGAAGCAATACTAACCAATTCAATGGAATTTACAGATTGTATCTTAAAACACAGAATAGCTATACATATACATATTTATGTGTTTATGTGTATATATGTCTTTAAATACATAAATACACATAAACACATAAATACATATGTACACATATATAGACATATATATATATAAGTGCATTAGATCCCTCTGCAGTTAAAAAGATTAAAACATGAAAAATAATATTTATGCAATATTATTTTTAATAAAGGTTTTAACAGTATTTACTGTAAATATTTTTCATTCCAATGTTCTGCACATAGTGAAATATGTTTTATGTATTTATAAATAGATGCTGTCCTTTTATCTTTGTTTCCCATGGACAGCGCTGTGGAATCTGTTGGCGCTTTATAAATAAAAACTAAGAATAAGAATAATATCCATATATATATCTATACCTATATATATAATAGATATATATGTATAGATATATATTGTACAAAAAAAAGCATCAGATATATTGTGACGGACCCCGGATACCCCGACTGGGTATCTCAGCTAAAAGGGCCTGCTTCCACCCCGAAACCTGTAGCCGTATAGCGGGAAAGTGATTATAACAAATAGCACACCCTAATAACCATACAAGACCAGTATTAAGGGGAAACACGAACAGACTTTATTGAGACAAACACACAGCTTATATACACAATTGCCATCTGATAAGAGTCTTATCTGATCAAGAGAGACCTGCCCCCTCCAGACAGGTTTGTGCCTCCATAGGAGCCATAGGCACATAGAGATCCCCACAATAGCTAGGTCATAGTTTTGGGGTGATCCCAAGGGAGCGGCGGCTATTCCAGGGTACCAGTGAAGAACTCCCTCTTAGTAATCAACCCAACTCATGCCCATCAAAGGTATGGCAAGTCCCCAGAAGAGCAGAGCTCTGGGGCAAAGGCCTTCTGGAGCGACCTAGGTTAAAGTTCAGCGGGGATCTCTAGCGATCCCAGCCGGCGAGTAGTTCCATAAGATTCCGGCTGGGACTCGGCAAGGCAGGAAGGGGCCAAGCGGGGTAGTGATCAGCTCTTTCAGGGCAAAGTTCAATCATTGTAACACACAAAAGGGGAACTGGTGGGAAACACAATAATCCAATAGGAGAGAGGGTGGCCTTGGCAGCCTGGTATCCATGACATATATGTAGAATTATTTATTTATGAATAAATAGAACATATTCTGTTATGTGCAGAACATTGGAATGTGAAATATTCATATTTTCATGTCGGGTTAGTGTACATGAGAATATGCAATCAGGTTTACGCGAGAGTGTGGTATTAGTTTTTTTTTTCTCCATTGACTTCTATGGGGCAATACGTGAATGTTCACGTGATATTGTAAGTTCGGCTTTTTGCACTAGTCTGGTTAGCGGGAAAACAGTTTACTTTCAACTCATAATAGGAGCACAACCCGGCCCGCGCAAAAAGCTTAGTTCTAGTGCAATTAACGCTCGAGCGGGAGCATTAATTAAAGCTCCACTTGTAATCTAGCCCTAAGTGAGTATCTAATAGTGATATAGTGTGAGATCAGTTTGAAAAATGTAATATGTTAAATAGGGTGTTTGGTCACATTTTGTGGCTGCAAGATCACCAATCACAACTTTAAAACCAGAATGTTGTGGGCAGAGACCTCAGGTATACTGAGATCTTGCAATTTATGATGTTCTCAGCTGTGATATTATTACATTAATATGAGCGCAAACTTTCAATGAGAACTGAATACATATATTGTGTAATTGAATCAATGTGTCAGCATCATTTCCACTCAGATCAACACATATTGCCCTGCATGTTATGGATTTGAATATGGAAGAATCCTCTAAATGCAAAGTATTGAAGGAATTAACACAATGCAATGTCATAAAAGCAATATATAGTGCTCCACTTGTATTTGGGCCCTTATTTTTTATGCAGATAGCCTGCAAGTCAGCACCTAATTACTAATTTGCGAATTACATACTTTTATGTCCCTTTAATAGCAAAGTCTGATCATTTCTCATTTTTGGCCACAACCATGAGGGCATCCAACATACATAGAGGCGTCTAACAGATTCTCTTTGCCCTACTGGTCTCTGAGTCTGATGAAACAGCAGGCTCTTGTCCACGTTCTTCTTGGCAGTACAAGCCCTCTCTCAATGCTCTACCTATGTGGCATGAAGCTTACCTCCTAACATCTTGTCAAGACCCAGACCACCCCTTCTCTGGCCATTATGGGTTTGTCTGGGGTGGGAAACCTATGACTTCTACCTACTCTCTCTTCAGCATCGCTCCCTCCATACAAAATAAAACTGCCATTTCCAAAAACCTCACTGAATCAAAAAAATGAGAAATGAGAAATGAATGTGTACAGGACATTAACTAACATTAGTGTGAGAAATGTATAGACACTTTTCTTTATTTCAGTTTTTTTTCTGATCAGGGACAGAAGTAAAACAAACTATTAATTAGTGCAGAAATAATGAACACTAGCTCCCAGGATGATTAAGAGGCAGCATAAAGTCTGAGATCCACAAGGCATTTCTCAGCTGGAGCCATTGTTTTAATTGATTACAAGCACTTAGATAGGTCTGCTTATGCATGGCTTGCCGTGCTGCAATATTGATAATTGCAAACATCACTGAACAGACTGGTAAAAATGAATTGAGGAGGACTACTAATGTTCTTTTACTTTGTCAGGCCACAGTCAGTCTATAACTAACCACAACCTGTAGATTGTAAGCTCCTCCTGCACTAATTTGTTTTCTTTAGCCTCTTTTATTAATCTGTATTTATTTTTTACTATGAATCAGTGTATCACTGCCCATGTACCCAGCACTAGGGGATTTGGCAGAGCTTTATAAATATTATTATCTTTATTTGTAATGTGCCAACAGATTTCAAAGCACTATATGGGGGGGGTAAAATAAAATCAAGATAGGGAAGGGGGACATGAACAGAATGATTACAGTGCCCAGATCCCTAGACAGAGTATTGTTATAAAGTGTGCACTGAAAGAATAAGACCCAAGGCAGTTGCCTATATTGCCTAATGCACAATCCACCCCTTGCTGCTTTGAAGTAATATCACTTTGTACAAAGATATATATAAGTAATATTACCATTGCAAACCTCAAAACATAAACACTGAGGTTGTACAAAATCCTACTTATTATTTCAAATAATGAGCGGGTAATGCACTTTAGACAGCTTCAAATACAATGTTATAACTATATTAGAACACATTTGTATTTTATTTATCTTTGTTATATTATCCAGAAGCAGTTTTGTTTCTCGCATTACACCAAAAATAAATGTTGTAACAGGTTAATTTTATCATTTGAGCGCAGACAGCATTATGAGATGCCCTTACCTTTCTTACTGATCAGCGTTAGTTTGAGCTTTGTTTCAAGAAAAGACACTGGCAACTTTCAGCCTGGGGGGCTGTCACATTATACCATCCTAAGATGCGGTGACACAGCATAAAGTGGCTTTATATTAGTTATTGGGCCAACTGCCCATCTGCGATAGTCCCCAGCCAACTTGTGAGGTATAAAAATGTTTTTGTCAGTATATAGTTAATACAGTAACCACAGTAAATGTATGTTCTAAATGTGTTTTTTTGTGCCTGACCTGTGACTAAATCCGCTGTGTGCCGGACTTACCCAGCCTTCTGACAGTGGCGCACATCTCAAATCCTCATCATTCTGATTAAAGACTTGGATTTGTTAGGATGTCATATACAGTATATCAAAGGAGATCAGTTAGCAGTCTGAAAGTCAGATGACAAAGAAAACAATCAGCGCATGCACAGTTAAGCAGAGTTTGCTTAATCTAATGAGTCATTATTTGAAAAAAAATGTTTCAAGAAGTCCTTTTGCTTGAATTCCATAGTGGCCAGTTAAAAAAAAATATTTATAAATGTATTCCAGAAAGTATATATGGTCCCAAGTGATGTTAAACGATGATTCCTTTTGTATACTACTCTGCTCATATAATTAAACGCATGCAAAATGTAAATTGAACTCTCCAAACACAAATGACATCGTAAAACGGAACATTTGGAAATAATCTATTATACGTTATTGGGTCTTGTCCAGCTATTCTGGTAAACGAATCAGTTAGATTAAAAAATGATTCCCTTTTAATCAGGGGATAATGAGTAGCATTTGCTGCTAACCTGTGGAATAGTCCAAAAAATCATCAGAGACTTTTATTATTTTTTTTGAAGGAAGAACACATGCTAAGCTTTTTTTTTGTGTTGTAGCTTCAAGGTGAATTTACTCTTGGAGACATGTGGTAGACATTAAATGTACATTGCAAATCCCTCTACCTTATAAGGATTTAATATCTAAAATACTAGAAGTATCTCCTTGTCTCATCCTTTTGTGCACAGTAAATGCTCATATAAACTGAGGCAAACTCAGTTCTTGAATCTACTAAAGACATCAGAATTTGTATCTCTCTTTTTGTATGGGTTAATGGAACAAAGAAGCAGTATCTGAAATAATAACCAGCAGTGCATATGAAACCTCATTAAGAACATATTTGAGCTTTGAGAGGGTAAGAGGTTGGTGCATGCATGAATTGTCCTGACATGTTTGGCAACAGGTTGCATGCACATTAAAAGTTAGAACTTTGTAGGCTCTCAGTGAACAGGCTCTGCTAATCACCACACTAAGGGCCTGATGTTTAAAGGATAATCAGACCCACAAGAATTTGGCCTTACCAGTTTCACAATCCGTGGGTCCAACAATATATTCAAAGAAAGTGGGCTCACCCTCTCTGTTTCTGTGAGTGGCGATGTGTCTCCCATAGGAAATAGGGATTGGAGTGACAGCAAACGTCTGCTAACATTGCCCGTTATCTGCAATATAATAATTATTAACCCTTAAGTGAACTAAAAAAATCCTAAACAAATCTACACACATCAGCCCCTGTTGCTTACCATTTTATTGAACAACGGTTCTTAATTAAAGTGATGGTAAATCCTAGCATTTGTGAAACACTAGGATTTACCATTGGAACAAATGAAGGGGACTTTCAGTCAGGAAGTGTAAAATACTTCATGCTGAAAGTTCCTTTATTTGTGCATTCACTAAAACAAAAAATGGTTTCTGTGAAGTAATAATTCCAATAATGCATATGTTTCACTGTACATTCAATAGAATTCTCACATAGGAAATTCTCACCACTTAAAAGATGGCGAGACGAATGTGACTGAAAATGTGTATCTAACTACCTTAAATAAAAAAACAAAAAAAACAACTAACATTACCCAAAAAAAAAAACCCTACCATTACATAAAAAAAAAATAACATTACACAAAAAACTACCATTACAAAAAAACACTAACATTACAGAAAATAAAAAAATAAATTACCAAAAATTAAAAAATGTAATCCTATTCTTATACCCCTTAAAAAAACAACCCCAAAATAAACTGAACTTGTAATATCAGCGGAATGAAAATGGCTTGTGAAATAGTAAGTTTTTCTTAAAACTTGTAATATGAACGCAACCCAACTAGCACAAAAATGTAACTCTAGCGGAGTTTTCGCGACCGATGCAAAAAAAAATAAAATACTGCGCCATTTGAAATCTAGCTTTATATATTTGTTATGTCTGTTTAGCTACCTTGTTAAAAAAGAACAAAAATAAAATTTGTTTTTGGATTTTGTGCATATTTTACTTGTGTGTGCTGTGTTTATATATATGTATGTGTGTGTGCTGTGTTTATATATATATATATGTATGTGTGTGCTGTATTTATATTTATGTATGTGTGTGTGTGCTGTGTTTTTATGTATGTATTATTTGTGTGTGCAGTGTTTATATGTATGTATGTGTGTGTGCTGTGTTTATATATATATGTATGTGTGTGTGCAGTGTTTATATGTATGTATTTGTGTGTGCTGTGTTTATATGTGTGCATTTGTGTGTGCTGTGTTTATATGTATGTATTTGTTTGTGCTGTGCTTATATGTATTTGTTTGTGCTGTGTTTATATGTGTGTATGTGTGTGTGCTGTGTTTATATATATATATGTATGTGTGTGCTGTATTTATATTTATGTATGTGTGTGTGTGCTGTGTTTTTATGTATGTATTATTTGTGTGTGCAGTGTTTATATGTATGTATGTGTGTGTGCTGTGTTTATATATATATGTTTGTGTGTGTGCAGTGTTTATATGTATGTATTTGTGTGTGCTGTGTTTATATGTGTGCATTTGTGTGTGCTGTGTTTATATGTATGTATTTGTTTGTGCTGTGCTTATATGTATTTGTTTGTGCTGTGTTTATATGTGTGTATTTGTGTGTGCTGTGTTTATATGTATGTGTGTGTGCTGTTTTATATGTGTGTATTTGTGTGTGCTGTGTTTATATGTGTGTATTTCTGTGTGCTGTGTTTATATATCTGTATTTCTGTGTGCTATGTGTATATGTATTTGTTTGTGCTGTGTTTATATGTGTGTATTTGTGTGTGCTGTGTTTATATGTATGTGTGTGTGCTGTGTTTATATGTGTGTATTTGTGTGTGCTGTGTTTATATGTGTGTATATGTGTGTGCTGTGTTTAAATGTATTTGTTTGTGCTGTGTTTATATGTGTGTATTTGTGTGTGCTGTGTTTATATGTATGTGTGTGTGCTGTGTTTATATGTGTGTATTTGTGTGTGCTGTGTTTATATGTATTTGTTTGTGCTGTGTTTATATGTGTGTATTTGTGTGTGCTGTGTTTATATGTATGTGTGTGAGCTGTGTTTATATGTGTGTATTTGTGTGTGCTGTGTTTATATGTATTTGTTTGTGCTGTGTTTATATGTGTGTATATGTGTGTGTTGTGTTTAAATGTATTTGTTTGTGCTGTGTTTATATGTGTGTATTTGTGTGTGCTGTGTTTATATGTATGTGTGTGTGCTGTTTATATGTGTGTATTTGTGTGTGCTGTGTTTATATGTATTTGTTTGTGCTGTGTTTATATGTGTGTATTTGTGTGTGCTGTGTTTATATGTATGTGTGTGAGCTGTGTTTATATGTGTGTATTTGTGTGTGCTGTGTTTATATGTATTTGTTTGTGCTGTGTTTATATGTGTGTATTTGTGTGTGTTGTGTTATTTGTGTGTGTATTTGTATGTGCTGTGTTTATATGTAATTGTTTGTGCTGTGCTTATATGTATGTATTTGGCTATTTTTAACAATCGTTACATGTGGCGTTATGTAAACAAATGTGTTTTATACTTTATTGCATATTCTGTTACATTGTGTAACCAGATTTTGTGTGCAGGATATTACGTATTATTTTAAAACAGTAGCTGCGGCTTATAATATAATAAAGACAATAGTTGGATTCTCAGTATATATGATCTTGTAACATTGTATTTGTGTAGCTGTTACAATACACATTACATAAAAGAAACACAGAATTTTATTATTAACACGTTAGGTTAAGCATGCTATTCTCCCATGTAGATCTGCTTATCTTTCCATGACATTAACACGTTAGCTTTACTGTAATATTATCAAATCTAGATTGGTCTCCTGTATTTTATTATTAACACGTTAGGTTCACTTTCCTATTCTCCCATGTAGATGCGCTTATTTTTTCACAACATTAACACATTAGAGTCACTGTAATATTATCCCATCTAGATGCTCTTACATTTTATATACTGTTTAATATGTACTGTGCAAACTATAAAACATATTTATGATATAATTATTTTCACATTATGTTAATTATAATATATTGTACAAAAAATTAAGTTACATATTTAAATATATAATTTAAAAGTGAAAATATATTGTTTCAAATATGTATATTATTCATGAAAACACATAGGTCTGGATTACAAATGGGGCGCTATTTAGCAAAAGCTGACGTGTGCTAACTTCAGGACTTTGGATATCGTTACCCGTGTTAACTTCTTCTCCCCATAGACTTTAATGGAGCGTTCTGTTAAAAGACCTAACAACCACGTTAGACTAACTGCGCTTAACCCAATGTGGGTTATTTTTATTTTTAAATATATATAAATATATACAAATATGATTATTGCTTTGTAAAAAAAAAAAAAAAAAAATATATATATATACACACAAGTATGGGTATATACTAATATATAAAGGAATATATATTTAAAAATACAAAAGAACATGTTCTACTATGTTAAGAAGATTGGAATGTAAACTATTTACAGTAAATACACAATAAAACACATTTCCACTCTTTACTAGCCATTGGCGAGTGGAAAATTAATGGTGGCGAGTAAAAGCTAGTGAGTGAAAAAATGTACACTCCAATTGCAGCACTGACAAACCCTCATTTTGGGCTATGTGCTAAATATTATCTGAAGGGATATTATATATCCTAGAAAGGGCGAGGATATGTTATTCCTCAAGGGCTTAGACTGTTATTCCATTAGTGCTTAGACTGTTACGTCTGAGAAGGTAAACGGGGCAGAGAGAGAGAGATTGGAGAGGAAAAGTAAAAGTGGAGAAGACGATAGCTTTACGAGAGAGTGGAGAAAAAATGAAAAGAAAGAGTAAAAAGATATGAGAGAGGGGAAAGTGAGTATAAATAGAAGATATGGCCTGAGAGATAATAGAGAGGGTAAAAAGAGATTGAAGAGAGGAGGTATGGGGTAAAGATACAGTAGTTACGAGAGAGATAAGGGATAGATGATAATTATTAAAAGAAAATTTCCAGGTCTGCTATGACCTTCCATGACTGTCTCACTCTATCACTTCAACAACTTCCTATTTCCTTCCAGGTGTTGTCTTACCCAGAACCACCAAGTTTATGCTGATAACTGCTATGCACTTATGTTTGTTAATCTATTGCTGCATGTAGCATTATTTAACTTAAGGTATAAAATTTAAAAAAATATTAAAAATGACTGCACAATAATGTTTCACAATGGCTAAATATATGCGAAGCGGGAGTGGAGTAGTGGGTGTGGTGTGGGCAGGATCAGAAGTGGCGAGTAACATTTTGGCCTGGCTAGTAGCTTACAACGTGAAATTTTGAGCCCTGTATAATATATATATATATATATATATATAAATATATATAGAGAGAGAGCTAATAGACTAAGCACTCTCTGGTCTTATCCAGTGTATAACACAATTTTATTACAGTGACGTTTCGGGGTATTCACCCCTTCATCAGACCAACATCAGACCTGTGGGTCTGATGAAGGGGTGAATACACCGAAACGTCACTGTAATAAAATTGTGTTATACACCAGAGAGTGCTTTGTCTATTAGCTCTATTTACCACTCCTAGCACCCTGGCATATAAAGTTTGTTAGTGGGAATGCACCTATGTCTACAGAATATATATATATATATATATATATATATATATATGTACCACATAAATTAATATTTAATTCTAAAAAAAAGTTGTTTTGATATAAAAATGCTTTGACCATTTCTAAATGACTGAGGTGGGTGACCCAGATTCCTCTTTGCTGAAAGCTCAAATACACTCCTAACATATTTTAAGTCTCCAAGAACAAAAGGGGATAATAATTTGTTTAGATAGAAAAATAAGTCACTTCAAAGAACCTGTGATCACGGTCTCAGAGAAGAGGTCATTTCAAAAGGGTCTTTGTTCTATGCCTTTTCTCAGATCAAAATCTATGACTTAAATAATTGCCCTATGCCCTAAACATCCTAATAGATATCTACCACATAGGCCGGTGAGGTAGCTCAGTTGGTAAATGCCCTGACTACAAAAAAGCCTGTTTAAAAGATCCAAGATCACAGGTTCAAATCCCAGCAGCCCTTTATCCTTCCAAGGTTGATAAAATGAGTACCATTAAATTGGGTAATAATAACAGCTATTACTATTCCGCTGCTGATTTGATTAATTCCGAGAGCAAGCGCTTTGAGTCCCACTGGGAGAAAGGTGCTATATAAATACTAGTTATTATTATGTGGGGACAGCAGACGTTCAGTCTGAACTGACATCTGAAATACAGCAGAATCTTCAGGGTATAGTAATTCACACAGGCATATGATAAACTAATTGTAGGTCCCTGAGTCCCTATGAACTCCCAATCCACAATTTTGTCTGGAAACAATTGCCAAAAGACACTTCAAAGGCATGTGGAAGATGTGAAAATTTAAAGGTTAAACAAATTGTCTATATAGCTTTTATATAAGTTAAAGGGACAGTCTAGTCAAAATTAAACTTTCATGATTCAGATAGGGCATGCAATTTTAAACAACTTTCCCATTTACTTCTATTATCTAATTTGCTCAATTCTTTAGATATCCTTTGTTGAAGAAATAACAATGTACATGTGTGAGCCAATCACACAAGGCCTTTATGTACAGCAACCAATCAGCAGCTACTGAGCATATCTAGATATGCTTTTCAGCAAGTGATATCAAGAGAATGAAGCAAATTAGATAATAGAAGTAAATTAGAAAGTTGTTTAAAATGACATGCTCTTTCTAAATCATGAAAGAAAAAAATTGGGTTTCATGTCCCTTTAATATGCCCAGATTGTATGAGTAATATATATAAGAATCTAGAGGATACATCACAAGTTACACACTGCGTTGGATATAAAGTGATATATATATATATATATATATATATAACTGCATTGCTATATTTAAAAATGTTTAACAACTTATTTCAGAATAAACAATATTTTCTTTTATTTCAGAAATCTGATATACCTCTGAGGACTGAGGACTGATACATACTTAAAGAGACACTGAACCCAATTTTTTTCTTTTTGTGATTTAGATAGAGTATGTAATTTTGAGCAACTTTCTAATTTACTCCTATTAGCAAATGTTCTTCATTCTCTTGGTATCTTTATTTGAAAAGCAAGAATGTAAGTTTAGATGCCGGCCCATTTTGGTGAACAACCTGGGTTGTTCTTGCTGATTGGTGGATAAATTCATTCACCAATAAACAAGTGCTGTCCAAGGTTCTGGATTTTCTTTTTCAAATAAAGATAGCAAGAGTACGAAGAATTGATAATAGGAATAAATTAGAAAGTTGCTTAAAATTGCATGCTCTGTCTGAATCATGAAAGAAAAAATTTGGGTTCAGTGTCCCTTTAATAAATTGTCCTATGACTATAATCATTAATATGATTCCATACTCTTAAACATTATTAAGAAACGTGGCATGGTGGCCTGATGAAATAGGATCTTTAAATAAGCAATAATAATAATGCTTTTATATATATATATATATATATATATATATATATATATATATACAGTATACTGTATATATATATATATATATATATATATATATAGGTTAGAAGTGTGAGAGTGCCAATTATAAAATATATAAATATATGTGATAATTAAATTGTATTACTAAGCTGCTGTTAAATAAGAAACACAAAAAATATATATCAAACACTAACAGTGCTTATAAAGTAGAATTCGACAAAAGATAATATCAATAATAAAATATTTATTGGTGTTGTGAAATAGAAAAATGTAATAAATTACAGAGAACACTGTAAGATGTAAGGTGTGTACAGTTTAGAAGCTCTAGGCAGAGTTAAAATCCCAATTAATAGACAAGGAACTTACTCTTACACACTATTATATGAATTGCAAAAAATAGGTCTATACAGATAAGTAAAATACGATAAACAAACTGAAATAAAAACAGAGTTAAACCCAAAATAACAGCAATCCACAACTTACTGGTCTGGCCAGACAAATCTTACTGATACTTACTACGTGTTTCTGGGTCACACCTCTTCATCAGGTTCTGAGTAAGTAAGATACAGCTTGCTGTTAAATACCCGTGTGATGTCACACTTCCAGTTTGGCGTTATCCAAAAGGCTCTCTCAGGATATATGACAGACAGTTCACATAGCTGCTAGTAAAAATAGCAACAGAACTTATTATTCCGAAAATAGGCAACCATGTTTAAAAAGGGAATCACCAATGCCACATCACCGAACACCTAAGGAACATTCATTGGCTCCCCATCAACAAGAGAATCACCTTCAAGCTCCTTACCCACGCATTCAAGGCCCTACACAACATCGAACCCGAATACATCAACCACCGCGTAAATTTCTACACCCCCGCCAGACAACTCCGATCGGCCGACCAAGCACTCGCAGTCATCCCCCTGCATCAGCAAATCCACAGCTGGCGGAAGATCCTTCTCCCACATGGCAGCAAAGATATGGAACACCCTCCCGCTGCACCTCAGACAATCCACTTCCCTTACAAAGTTCAGAATGGACCTCAAAACCTGGCTCTTCGACTGAACACCCATCCACTCCCCCCCTCCCCCTATCCGCTTTCCTTTAGTGCCTTGAGACCCTCACAGGTGATTAGTTTGCGCTATATAAGTACCCAATAGATAGAATTGTTACCATTTATCCATTTATTTGTATGTGTGATAGCGGAACAAATACTATCAATGATCATTGAAGAGAATTACAATATGATACAGTACGATACAGTAGTGTAAATTAACAGTGCATTTTTATGTGTCATTTGTTAAAGCTCTTTTGGGACCGAGATATCACAAGCAATACAATATTACTAAAAAGAGAGAAAGGATCAATTTTAAATTACGTCTTTTTTTGCATATCATGTGATTTCTATCAGGTAGGTTTGGTCCCAATATTGGGTCCTTTTTAAGTAAATGCCAGTGATTATTTATAGTATGTTCTATGTTATTCTTATCCTGGCAAATCACTGGCATTTACTTAAAAAGGACCCAATATTGGGACCCAACCTACCTGATCAGATCCTTTCTCCATCTGATATGAGCTTGAAATTCATTCGATGGGAAAAACACAAAAAGAATATTGATACCAAAAAAGAATATTAAAACCAATGACAATAGAATATCCCATATTTTAACTTCCGATCCTCCAAAAAGGTGGCACAGATGTGGAAGGTGTGAATACTGTAAATATTCCCCCAAAAAATATTAACATTTGGCTAGATTACGAGTTTTGCATTATGAGTAAAAAAGCAGCGTTATGTGTTATAACGCTGCTTTTTCACTACCGCTGTTATTACGAGTCTTGTTGGTACAGCTGTCCCGCACACTTTTTTGGCCGTACCGCAAATTAACTTACGCAATTTGCGTAAAGTATTTTTTCAATGGGACTTCCATAGAGCCGATATTACAAGCTATTTCTGGGAGGCCAAAAAATGTGAGCGGTACAGCCTATCTCGCAAGATTCGTAACGCAATCTAAAGTCAGTAGTTATGAGTTTTACGCTACAATGCTGTAGCATAAAACTCATAACTAAAGTGCTAAAAAGTACACTAACACCCATAAACTACCTATTAACCCCTAAACCGAGGCCCTCCTGCATCGCAAACACTAAAATCAAAATATTAACCCCTAATCTGCCGCTCCCGACATCGACGCAATTAGAATAAACATATTAACCCTTAAACCGCCGCACTCCCGCATCGCAAACACTAGGTAAATATTATTAACCCCTAATCTGCCACCCCTAACATCGCCACCACCTACCTACCTTTATTAACCCCTAGTCTGCTGCCCCCAACATCGCCGCCACTATACTAAATTTATTAACCCCTAAACCTAAATCTAATCCTAACCCTAACACCCCCTAACTTAAATATAATTAAAATAAATCTAAATAAAACCTACTATCATTACCTAAATAATTCCTATTTTAGAATAAATACTTACCTGTAAAATAAACCCTAAGCTAGCTACAATATAACTAATAGTTACATTGTAGCTATCTTAGGGTTTATTTTTAGTTTACAGGCAAGCTTGTATTTATTTTAACTAGGTAGAATAGTTAGTAAATAGTTATTAACTATTTGCTAACTACCTAGCTAAAATAAATACAAATTTACCTGTAAGATAAAACCTAACCTGAGTTACACTAACACCTAACCTTACACTACAATTAAATTAATTACATTAATTAAATACAATTACCTAAATTACAAAACAAAACACACTAAATTACACAAAATAAAAAACAAATTATCAGATATTTAAACTAATTACACCTAATCTAATAGCCCTATCAAAATAAAAAAGCCCCCCCCAAATAAAAAAAAAACCCTAGCCTAAACTAAACTACCAATAGCCCTTAAAAGGGCCTTTTGCGGAGCATTGCCCCAAAGAAATCAGCTCTTTTACCTGTAAAAAAAAATACAAACAACCCCCCCAACAGTAAAACCCACCACCCACACAACCAACCCCCCAAATAAAATCCTAACTAAAAAAAACTAAGCTCCCCATTGCCCTGAAAAGGGCATTTAGATGGGCATTGCCCTTAAAAGGGCATTTAGCTCTTTTGCTGCCCAAACCCTAACCTAAAAATAAAACCCACCCAATAAACCCTTAAAAAAAAACTAACACTAACCCCTGAAGATCCACATACAGTTTTGAAGACCGGACATCCATCCTCAACGAAGCCGGGAGAAGTCTTCAGCGAAGTGGCAGAAGTCTTCATCCAACCGGGCAGAAGTCTTCATCCAATCCGGCAGAAGTGGTCCTCCAGACGGGCAGAAGTCTTCATCCAGACGGCATCTTCTATCTTCATCCATCCAGCGCGGAGCGGCTCCATCTTCAAGACATCCGGCACGGAGCATCCTCTTCAATCGACTTCTTCTTTACAATGAGGTTTGCCTTTAAATGACGTCATTCAAGATGGCGTCCCTTTAATTCAGATTGGCTGATAGAATGCTATCAGCTTATCTTAATTAAAGGTGAAAAATACCTATTGGCTGATGCAATCAGCCAATAGGATTGAGCTTCAATCCGATTGGCTGATCCAATCAGCCAATAGGATTGAGCTTGCATTCTATTGGCTGATTGGAACAGCCATTCTATCAGCCAATCCGAATTTAAGGGACGCCATCTTGGATGACGTCATTTAAAGGCAAACCTCATTGTAAAGAAGACGTCGATTGAAGAGGATGCTCCGCGCCGGATGTCTTGAAGATGGAGCCGCTCCACACCGGATGGATGAAAATAGAAGATGCTGTCTGGATGAAGACTTCTGCCCGTCTGGAGGACCACTTCTGCCGGCTTGGATGAAGACTTCTGCCCGGTTGGATGAAGACTTCTGCCGCTTCGCTGAAGACTTCCCCCGGCATCGTTGAGGATGGATGTCCGGTCTTCAAAACTGTAAGTGGATCTTCGGGGTTAGTGTTTTTTTAAGGGTTTATTGGGTGGGTTTTATTTTTAGGTTAGGGTTTGGGCAGCAAAAGAGCTAAATGCCCTTTTAAGGGCAATGCCCATCCAAATGCACTTTTCAGGGCAAAGGGGAGCTTAGGTTATTTTAGTTAGGATTTTATTTGGGGGATTGGTTGTGTGGGTGGTGGGTTTTACAGTTAGGGGGGGTTGTTTGTATTTTTTTTTTACAGGTAAAAGAGCTGATTTTTTGGGGGCAATGCCCCACAAAAGGCCCTTTGAGGGCTATTGGTAGTTTAGTTTAGGCTAGGTTTTTTTTTTATTTTGATAGGGCTATTAGATTAGGTGTAATTAGTTTAAATATCTGATAAAAAATTTTTATTTTGTGTAATTTTTTTTTTTTTTTTGTAATTTAGGTAATTTTATTAATTAATGTAATTAATTTAATTGTAGTATAAGGTTAGGTGTTAGTGTAACCAAGGTTAGGTTTTATCTTACAGGTAAATTTATAATTATTTTAGCTAGGTAGCTATTTACTAGCTATTCTACCTAGTTAAAATAAATACAAACTTCCCTGTAAAATAAAAATAAACCCTAAGCTAGCTACAATGTAACTATTAGTTATACTGTAGCTAGCTTAGGGTTTATTTTATACGTAAGTATTTAGTTTTAAATATGAATTATTTAGTCAATGATAGGAATTTTTATTTAGATTTATTGCAATTATATTTAGGTTAGGGGGTGTTAGGGTTAGACTTAGGTTTAGGGGCTAATAAATTTAGTATAGTGGCGGCGACGTTGAGGGCGATAGATTATGGGTTAATAAATGTAGGTAGGTGGTGGTGATGTTAAGGGCGGCAGATTAGGGGTTAATAATATTTAACTAGTGTTTGTGATGCAGGAGTGTGGCGGTTTATGGGGTTAATATGTTTATTATAGTGGTGGCGACGTTGGCGGTGGCAGATTAGGGGTTAATAAGTGTAGGTAGGTTGCGGCGACATTGGGGGCGGGAGATTAGGGGTTAATAAATATAATGGTGTCGGCGATGTTGGGGGCAGCAGATTAGGGGTTAATAAGTATAATGTAGGTGTCGGCGATGTCGGGGGCGGCAGATTAAGGGTTAATAAGTGTAAGATTAGGGGTGTTTAGACTCGGGGTTTATGTTAGGTTGTTAAGTGTAAACATAAATTTTGTTTCCCTATAGGAATCAATGGGGCTGCGTTACGCTGCTTTTTTGCAGGTGTCAGGCTTTTTTTCAGCCGGCTCTCCCCATTGATGTCTATGGGGAAATCATGCACGAACATGTAAAACCAGCTCACCGCTGCCTTAAGCAGCGCTGGTATTGGAGAAAAGTATGGAGCACATTTTTGCTCTACGGTCACTTCTTGCCTGCTAACGCCGGGTTTATGAAAACCTGTAATACCAGTGCTGTAGGTGAGCGGTGACAATAACGTGCAAGTTAGCACCGCACGCCTCATAACGCAAAACTCGTAATCAAGCCTATATACATATGAGAAAATACAGTTGAAAATTAAACATTTCATTAATTGTGACTCTACTTATGTCATCTATATTTTACAATGTAGTTGTAATTTGTTCTATATGGGTCGTACGACACACCCTCTACGAAAAAGAATATATGAACACCTTTACAACATTAAAATAGGTTTCATTAAACATTCTGTCTCTTGACATTTTAATCAGGTACATGGAAGTAATAAAAACGATCTTTCATTCTTTGGACTTAAACACATCCCCATCGATAGACGTAGAGGTGACCGAGAGAAAATTTTGAACCAACGTGAAACACACTAGATACTCAAATTGCAAAAGCGAGCTGGACTGCTGCAGAAAATCCAGCCTGCTTCTTATAGAACATTTGGGTGCTTTAGTAAAATGTGAGTACCTTTATACCAGCTATATACCTATTGAAACATTGTATATATCAATACACACATGCGGCGCCTCTCTGATCTATCCTACTGTGATGAGAGCAGGATGTGAGGTCACTAGCTTGTGGGCGGGGCTTAGGTCCGGTGTCTGTGTCGCAGTTAGTTTAGTACAATCAACCTGTCTGGATGTGTATTGCTATGCTCTGTAATAAAATAGAGTTGTACCATCATTGCTGTGTCCTGCATATGTCCTGCATCTCATGACATGGTGTCAGAAGTTCTGGACTACGCTTCTGTTTCTGATGATGACGATGTCAAAGTTTACCCCACCTGAGCCTTTTGACTTTTCTCAGCCTGCAGCTTGGCCCACATGGCGTCAGCGGTTTCAGCGCTTCAGGATTGCATCCAAACTGAACAAGGAGAGTGGTGAAGTACAAGTTAATTCTCTTTTATACTCTATGGGGAAAGATGTAGAGCCAGTGTTCAATGCTTTTACTTTCCAAGAAGGGGAAGAAGTTAACTTTGATATAGTTATGGATAAACTCAGTGCCCACTTTGTGCCCAAAAGAAATGTGATTCATGAGAGAGCTTGTTTTCACAAACGTAATCAGCGTGTGGGAGAATCTGTGGAGTCATTTTTGCGCAGCCTGTATGAATTAGCTGAATTCTGTGAGTTTGGTGTTGCTAAAGAAGAGCAAATCAGAGACAGAATAGTTATTGGAATTGCAGATGCTGAAGTCTCCCTGAAGCTGCAGTTAGAGCCTGATTTAACATTAGACGGGGCTATTAGGATGGCCCGCCAGAGTGAACTGGTGAAACAGCAAAGTGCTGATCTGAGGTCTGAGAGTATTGTGGATGAAGTACAACAGTCTAGGAAAATTGCTAGTGAAAGGCACAGTGTGAGCGGTAGATCTAAAGTACTGGAAAGGCCTAGAAGTGGATGGGCGCAACATGGCCGATGCACACGGTGCTACCGGGCTCATGATCAGAGTGCTATATGCCCGGCCAGAGATAAAAGATGCAGAAAATGTAACAGAATAGGCCATTTTGAAGTGGTGTGTAAAACTGAATACATTAAGGAGATGCAGGTGGACAGTGACCAGGAGGGTCAGGAAGTGTCTTTTGTGGGGTCTGTTGTGGAACGGACAAGCTCAGAGGAAGATTGGAAAGTTACCTTTACTGTAATGGGAGCCAATGTTGATTTTAAGATTGACACAGGAGCAGATATCACTGTAATGTCTTTTGCTGAATTTATGAGACTGCCTCGACAGCCCCAGCTGGCGAAGGTTACTACAAATGTTCATAGTCCTGGTGGCCGCATTGATTGTGTGGGGAAATTTCTTGCCAGCTGTGAGTACAAACAAAGGAAGTTCACCATGTGGGTGCATGTGATCCGAGGTCAGTGTGTTAACAGTTTATTGAGCAGAAAAGCAGCCTGTGACTTGGGCCTCGTGGCCAGAGTGAATGAGATCTCTGAAGATATGTTTGGCGAGTTGGGCCTACTGAGCTGCAAACCTGTCCGTATAGCACTTAAAAGTGACGCAGTCCCGTACAGTATTTCTACTCCTCGTAGAATTCCGTTCCCGCTCATGCCTCAAGTGGAGAAAGAGCTCATGCGCATGAAGTCTATGGGGGTTATTGAAGAGGTTGTTGAGGCAACTGATTGGTGTGCCCCCATTGTTCCAGTTGCAAAGAAAAACGGAAAGGTGCGCATCTGTGTGGACCTGAAAAGGTTGAATGAGGCAGTGAAGAGGGAGAGATTTGTGCTGCCGACACTGGAAGATATAGCCCCGAAGTTGGCTGGGGCGAAGTTCTTTTCCACATTAGACGCTTCTAGCGGCTTTTGGCAGATCCCCCTGGATCCAAAGTGCCGCAAACTGACTACCTTTATCACTCCGGTAGGTCGGTTCTGTTTCTGCAGACTTCCCTTTGGGATATCCTCCGCTCCTGAGATCTTTCAGAGGGAAATGAGTTCTCTCCTGAGTGGCCACGTGGGCACAGCAGTCGTCATGGACGACATTCTAGTGTATGGGTCTACAGTGGAGGAACATGATCAGCGTTTGAGTTGTGTGCTGCAGGCTATCAAAGAGTCTGGGCTGAAGCTGAATAAAGAAAAATGTCATTTTAGGAAAACTGAATTATGCTACTTTGGGCATATCATCAACGGGGATGGCATCAAGCCGGACCCCGAGAAAATTCGGGCTATCGAACAGATGAAAAGCCCTTCTGATGTACATGAGCTGAGACAGATATTGGGCCTAGTAAATTACGTGGGCAAGTTTCTTCCAGATTTATCTACAGTTTTGCACCCTATCACAGAGTTGCTTAAGAAAGATGTTGCCTGGGTCTGGGGACCCTCACAAGAAAAAGCGTTCCTGCATGCTAAGTCCCTGCTGGGGTCTGCCCCAGTGCTGGGGTTCTACGACCCTTCAAAAAAGACTGTGGTTAGTGCTGATGCAAGCAGTTATGGGTTGGGGGCTGCACTCCTGCAGCTGAATGACAACAAACTACAGCCCATCGCCTACTGTTCCCGCACACTGACGGCTGCGGAGTCAAAATACGCTCAAATTGAGAAAGAGTGCCTGGCTGCAGTTTGGGCCTTTGAGCGCTTTCAGCGTTATCTAGTGGGTTTGGAGAAATTTAGTCTGGAAACTGACCACAAACCGCTAGTCCCTCTTATCAATTCTTATGACATCGACAAAACACCCTTGAGATGCCAGAGACTTTTAATGAGACTGCTCAGGTTCAATGTTCAGGCAGTGCATGTGCCGGGGAAGCAGCTGGTTGTGGCAGATACACTGTCCAGGCTCCCGCTGGCTGCTGCTGAAGAATCCTCTACAGAATCGGATGTAAAAGTGTATGTTGATTCAGTTCTGGCCTCTAAGTCCATTTCTTCAAGGAAACTGGAAGAGATAAAGAAAGAGACATATTTGGACACAGATCTGCAAGAAGTTATAAGGTACATAAGAGATGGCTGGCCCGAGAGCCGGGCAGCCTGGATGTCTTTAAATGCTTACCAGCCAGAGAGGTCGCAGCTCACGGAGCTGGAGGGGTTGGTGCTGTTCCAAGACCGTATTGTAATTCCTGTCAGCATGAGGAAGGAGATGTTAAACAGGATTCATGATGGCCACTTAGGCATTACAAAGTGCAGAGAAAGAGCAGCTACAGCTGTGTGGTGGCCTGGGATCAGCTCCGACATTGCAAATCACGTGTCTAAATGTGCCTTTTGCCGGGAACGCCGGCCTACTCAGAGAAGGGAGCCCTTAATGTCTACTCCGCTGCCTGCGGGGCCGTGGCAGAAAATAGCTGCTGATTTGTGCGAACTGCACGGGAAAAAGTTTCTTGTTGTTATCGACTACTATTCCAGGTATTTGGAAATAGCACCCCTGAATGATATCACAAGCCAGGCCGTTATCATTCGCCTGAAGAGCTTGTTCGCCCGCTGGGGCATTCCAATGGAGCTGGTGAGTGATAATGGCATGCAGTTCGCTTCTACAGAGTTCAGTGCCTTCAGCAGGGAATATGATTTTGTACATTCCACGTCAAGTCCACATTATCCGCAGGCCAACGGAATGGCTGAAAGGGCAGTTCAAACAACAAAATTCATCCTAAAGCAATCTGAACCGTACCTAGCCCTCTTGTCATACAGGGCGACGCCCATTCAAGCCACCGGGTTTAGCCCGGCACAGCTGATGCTAGGACGCCAGATTCGCACCACTTTACCCTCAGTGGGTGTCTTCAAGCCGCCTGGCCCTGTTCCTCGGGACGAAGTCCTTAGGAGGGATGAAGAGGCCAAAAAGGGTTATCGTTTCTTCTACGACAGGAGACATTCTGTCAGGCCTTTACAGGAACTGAAAGCGGGCCAAAGTGTCAGAATTAAACTGGATGATGAGAAGAAATGGAAGACGCCTGCTACGGTAGTGGGCCGCTCTCCAGAACCAAGGTCTTACACAGTCCTTACAGAGGGAGGGACGGTTACACGCCGTAACCGAAGACATCTTCAGCCTGTACCTGAGAGTCTGGAACCGGATACCTCAGTACCACCGCCGGTGGGATCTCCTGTTCTAAGAGAGGTGCCTTCCCCTCAGCAAGATCATAGCGGGGATATATCTTTGCCTCCAGCAGACTCTTGTTCACCATCTTCTGTATCAGAGGACAATTCATGCAAAGTTACATCAAGCGGAAGAGTGGTGAGGCTTCCGGCCCGATACAGGGACTGACTTTAGCTAGAACAGTGACCGGAAGTATGGGCAGAATAATCCCATGGTCACTGTGGACTAGGGTAGTCTACCCCGATGTCCAAGTCAGGATGTAATTTGTTTGTTCATGTTTTCTAATCTATCTGTTTTTTTTATAATGTTCAAAAACAAAATGTTGTTGTATACCCTGTTGGTGTACCTTGTTATTTAATATATGCGAATGTATGCTTTGCCTTTGAAAAAGGGGAAGATGTGATGAGAGCAGGATGTGAGGTCACTAGCTTGTGGGCGGGGCTTAGGTCCGGTGTCTGTGTCGCAGTTAGTTTAGTACAATCAACCTGTCTGGATGTGTATTGCTATGCTCTGTAATAAAATAGAGTTGTACCATCATTGCTGTGTCCTGCATATGTCCTGCATCTCATGACACCTACTATGTATATATTTTGGATATATCTTATTTTTAAAACATTTTGTAAGCGTTAATAAAATTAAATAATATTAAAAATGTAGGTATCCAAAAATACTAATCATGTATGAATGTTTTCTAACAATTACAATGTAAACATAGGGAAATCTGAAAACTCTAATACTTTCATTTGACATGTAGATATGAAATGGGTGTTAACGTTTTAAGTTTTGATATGGCTTGAGTGTTTCTATAATGATAAAAACTTAACATTTCTAAATTGACAATCCCCTATTGAAATGTTTATTTCCAGGATTTGTAAATCTGGATGCAAATAACTTTTTCGAGCAAGGCTCTTGGCAGACGGTAATGGGGCTTTGAAAATTCAGCCAGTGTGTATAAGCCATCGCCACTCACTGAGAAGTGTGTTGACACGGCTCTTGACGATCCAGAAATCCCATTTGAAAATATTGCCATTACCATGATACTTTGATCTGCAAGGCCAATGAGAGAAAGATTTGGTAGTCTTGATCTATTCCATTTACTTGGCTACACAAATAAGTAAGATAATTTTGCTGAAGACACTACAAAGGTTAGGAACTTTGGTATATCTCCATATAAGATAACAGGTCATATGAGTCTCGCTCCTGAAGTCTGATGCTTGAACGTTGTGTAGCAACAGCCCTGTCACACAACCCTTTATAAGTAAATCTATTCTGCTGCAAGCTATAAATACATTGTTACACAATTGTTTGTCCATGAAGTGACTGACAACTTCTTTATTCAATTGTGTAAGGATTACCCTCTTAGCTTGCCTATTCATATATTTACTTCTTCACAACTCATGGATAATAACTTCATTTAAAAGTATGTTAATACCCTGTGGTTTAGTCCAGCTTCAACTATGTGTGTTTAATCTAGAGAACCTCATATCTTTTTCACTCACATTGTGACTCGTCAATTAAGCAGATAACTCTAGTGCGTGTCTCTTGGATTTGTATTCTTGATTTTAAATTATTCAATACATCTTCATAAAAATATAATAATCATATCATCTGAAATATACCAACTAGGCGGTTTAATTATAGAACATTCTGGCAATAGATTATATTTGTAACATTTATGGCACTAATACAAAATGGTAAGAAGGTATGAAGAGCTATGCAATCCCTTTCGCAAAAAATGCTGAGATGAGATTTTTATATGGCACTATTCACCTCCTTAGACAGGTATAAAAAAAAACCAGAAATGCCCAGTCAATCTTTTACAAAATCGAAATGCTTTATTGAGACATCATTAATTTTACTGGACATAAAAAGATGGCAGTATTATACTAAATGTTACCAGACATAGTCCCATATTGATTGATTTATATGTTATTCTATTATTTATATTATCTGGTCATGCATCAGTATTGATAACTTAGTAAATAACTTAATAGTAAGCATTAAATTGCTTCTTTTTTACCTACCTGGTTAATAATCCTGACGATCAACCTTTACAACAAGATAAAAAGCTAGATTATACACTCATCAACTCTCAAAAATTATTTTGGAAAAAAGTTAAAGAAGGGAGGTAATTTCATATTCTATCAAAGACATCAAAAGGTATTGTCACCAGACTGCTTTGTTATATTACCTTGCTCACATTTATGCTATCTCACACAAGGCCTGATATTCAAATCCTCACCATCATAGAGAGAAATCATGCAAAATCTTTGGGATTTTTTAGACCTTTTATTGTAATGTAGGAGTCTCTCTATCACATAAAGAACTCTACATAGGGGGAGTGTGTAACCCCTAATTCAAAAGAGGGGATTTTCTTTTTTTAAATGAGAGGTAACTTGTCCCCCAGGGTCATACGTGGGAGGCAGGAGCTCCAATAGAGACCCTTCCCTTTAGACAAAAAGCCCTGTAGGTGATCACTGTTTTAAAAATGAAAGAGAAGTTTGTTTCTTTCCAATACCATGAACAATGAGGAAGTGCCTGTGAATCCAACATTACCATTAAGAACTACAATTGGAACACTAAATATTGATAGATCTCCACACTGAGGCTCAAAAGCAGGCCAAAATAAAAATGTTTCACTTTTTACAGGACAAATATCAGAAAAAGGCCTTACGCCTAAAACAACAAACCTGGCAACATGCTAGCCAGAACCATAGCCTGGAAAACTTAAGTCATATGTTTACAACATATTGGATAAAAACGGTACAACTCTGGTGAAAAAAGATTACTGTCCCTTTCTTAACCCCTGGGCTTCATTAACCTAGGGAAATTGCCACATCAGCCAAACCTGACTCACAAACATTTCCCCCCTTTTTTCCCTTCTCCTCTTTCATCACTTTATCCTCTGACTGTTTGTCTTCCCCGTCTAATTCTTACATAAGTCCTTCCGCCCTACTCACTATACCAAACAATTATCTCATAAGGCCTACACCCCTACCTCTAAATCACGCCTATTTCCTGACCTTTATTAGATTTTGTTTGTTAAGATTTAAAAGAAAATCAGAAAGAATCAGTTTCAAGAAAAACACATGATTGTGAATTATTGTTTACATGTTTCATGTTCAAGTTTTGTTATGTAATGTGAAATTACCTGAAAAACAGAGCTTGATCTGAATACCTAGTTGGACATACTACAGGACTTATTGTGTTTCCTTCTTGGGTTTCCTTTTTGCACTTGGAGATTAAGAGCCACAATAGTGGTCTGGACTTCAACAAACCTAGCTATTTTGTTTGTATTATACTGCCTCATCGCCAGTCTTGGAATGTCCTGTAATGTATTATTATCTCTTAATAAAGCTCTTTGAAAAAAAACGATACTCATGCGGATGGGAAAACAAATTGGCAACATCTTCTGCGAATACTACAAACAACTTTACAATATTCGCTCAACAGAGAAATCATGGGGAGATGAGACGATACAGGCCCAACAGGATTCCTCAATTCAGAAATACCTGGAGTCGTGGATTCCATCTCTCACAGATGAGGACTTGGTGAAGTTGGACTCCCCATTCAACTTAGACGAGATACTACAGGCTATTAAAGATCTTCTCACTGGGAAGTTCCCCCGGGCCAGAGAGCCTAAGCACTAAATGTTATAAAACTTTGTCCCACCTATGCATCTGTTGAACATTTTCAATCAACTTCCAGACACACCACATCTGCCCACCACAAAACCAGAATACTAGAGACCCATCTCACTACTCAACACCAACGTCAAAATTCTTGCTAAAGCTCTGGCCATTAGACTCAAAAAAATTCCTGCCTACCCTTGTATCGTCAGATCAGGTCGGGTTTATCCCTACAAGAGAATCCAGAGATAGTCATTCAATTAATCACTTACGCACACCACTCCATCCCATTAACATTACTGTCAACAGATGCGGAGAAAGCTTTCAACCAAGTCAACTGGTCTTTTATAAAGTCCACCCTCGCGAAGATGAATATAGGCCCTAAATTTATAAACACGGTCCTTTCGCTATACTTTACCCCAACGCAAATGTCAGGGTCAACAGGCCCCTGTCCCCTCTACTGTTTGCCTTGATAATCAAGGTCTTGGCATGTAACTTACGTCATAACCTAACCGTCATGGGTATTACAGTGGGAGAGAGGTAGTACAAAATTGCCATGTATGCGGACAAAGTCCTACCTTAACTGATACTGCTACATCATTACCCACAGCACTTGAAGAGTTTGATAAATATAGCCAAGTCTCTCATACCACCATAACTACTCTTCAAAAATCAAAACACATGACTTAAAGTATTTAGGGATCTTTCTTCAACCCTGGGTCACTGACCTGGTCGATTATAACTACAAAAAAACTAAGAGATTATATTGTCCGAGATCTCTTCAACTGGAAAAATAAATCATTTTTTTTTGGCTATGTTGCGTAAACGTAGTAAAAATTAATGTCCAACTCAGGGTCCTCTACATTTTACAAACTATCCCAATGACACTCTCCACCCAATATATCTTACACATTTAAAAAAACGATTGAAGCCTTCATCTTACAGGGCACAAGACCAAGAGTCAATAGACAGACATTATACCCACCACCTGAAAATAGGGGCTTGGGAGTCCCCAATCTTTTTATGTACCAGCGCACCATATTTCTAGAGAGACTTGCGGGATTATGCTATAGCCCAGTCCATAAAGCATGGGTAAAACTGAAGGAGGGTATTCTAGAGAGAGGAAACTTTGGCGCACTGGTGTGAATATCCTTGAACCGGATACCATAAACTGATTTCCTAATACCCTTTACTCAAATAGTTTTTTACTGAATGGGACAAGACACACACAGTGCCATGTCTCCTCTCCTTGTTCCCCTCTTACACTGGTCCGAGAAAACTCAGAGATTAGACTGGACTTGCCACCAGTTGTTTTCCATCCTTCATACCCATTATCCAACACTGCTATTTGTAACACATTATCAAGCTGAGCTTAATGACTGGGATCCAACACTCTTTACCTCCTGGTTCTGCTATGCCATACTACTACACTTTTTCTCTACTCACAAACATAAATCCTCTTTAACAAGGCCATCAACACCTTATGAAAAACATTGTGTAATGCAACTCACACTGCAGCACTTAAAATCTGTGATCTATAAACTTCTTGTTGAAGACAAAAAAGCACTCCTGTCCTTTGTTCATAATTGGCATAGAGAACTGGGGTGTATCATTAAGGCCAAGGAATCTGTCTAGGACAAAATGCAAGAAACACATGATAAATTCATGAATACATGGTACTTGACCCCAGATAGACTAAAAAAGATTTACGCCCACTCAAACGTTAACTGCTGGAGGGGCTGCGGAGGAGAAGGTACTTTACTCCATATCTGGTGGCATTGTCCAACTGTTGGCTCCTTTTGGAAGGAAACCTTTGCAGAGATAAGCAAAATCCTGGGGGATGCTGTCCAGCCTGAACCAGGCCTATTGCTATAGAAACATAGATACTGACAGCAGATAAGAGCCATAGGCCCAGCAAGTCTGGCCGATATTACCTAAAAGTATAAATTTATCTAGTTCGTAGGATTGCCTTATGCTTGTCCTAGGCATTTATAAAGTCCCCCACAGTGTTTGTCATTACTACCTCTTGAGGAAGTTTATTCCATAAATCAATCACTCTTTCTGTAAAGAAGTGTTTCCTCAAATTACTCCTGAATCTACTAACCTTCAGCTTGAGATCATGACCCCATGTTCTTGAATTTTCCATTTAAACCCACAGCCTCAGTTTTACTAAGCCCTTTAACGTACTTGAAAGTTGCTATCATATCACCTTTTTCCCTTCTCTCCTCTAATCTATACATATTTAGGTCATTAAGCCTATCCTGGTAAGTTTTATTTTTTAGACCATGTACCATTTTGGTAGCCCTCCTTTGCCCAGATTCAAGTTTGTTAATATCCTACTGAAGATATGGCCTCCAGAACTGCACACAATACTCAAGATGAGGCCTAACTAATGATCTGTAAAGTGGCATAAGAACCTTACTATTTCTGCTGCAAATACCTCTACCAATACATCCAAACATTTTGCTGGTCTTACTCGCTGCAGTACTACATTGTTTACTAAATTTTAAATCATCTGAAAAATAATACCCAAGTCCTGTTCCTCATTTGTTGCAGTCAGTAAAGTGTCATTGAGTCTGTAATTAACATTTGGATTTTTCTTCCCTAAATGCTTCATTTTACACTTTGCTGTGTTAAACTTTAGATCCCATTCATTTGTCCAATCCTCCAATTGTTGTATATAACTTCTAATTTTGTCTACCCCCCTGGAACATCCACTCTGTTACACATTTTAGTATCATCTGCAAACAAACATACTTTCCCCTGTAGCCCTTTGCTGATATCACAGATAAATATGTTAAACAAAACACGCCCCAGAACTGACCCCTGAGGAACACCACTAGTAACAGCAGCAACAGTAACTGCTAAACGTACTCCATTTACTAAGACACTATGTTTTCTGTCTTTAAGCCATAATTCCACCCAGTTCACAATTTTTTAGTCTATTTTAATATAATATACTGTTAATATTATATACATATTTAAAAGACTACAGGACTCATGCAAAACGACACCGAGACTTTTATCCATATTAGCGGTTATCTACATTTCCTCCACTTACATCTGGAAATAATCTTTTCATAAATGCTCTGGAGGACTAATACCTAAATACCACGCTTTTCTACATCTCTTTTGAGGCTATAACATAATTTACCAATGTTCACTGACAAATCTCTCTTCTTGACCATGTTTAATGGAGCCAAGGGTTTAATCCTAAAACATTGGAAAAAAACAAACTATCCCAAGCCTCCCTGAATGGAAAGCTGTGGTCACTGACCTCTTACAGTTGGAAAGGTATCACTACTTTAAAACGGGGACAATTGCGTTCCATGAAATTAAGTTGCTACAGTGGGAGGGCAAACCATTATCACCACCTTTCCTCTCCCCCTTGTCCTCCTCTTCTCCCCTATCCCCCTCATTCCCCCCTATAATTTTAATTCCCTTTGTTTTCTTCTTCTTCCCCTTCCCATCCCTTCTTTCTTAAAGCTACTTCTATCTCTCCAGGCAGCTTCAGCTTGGAAACCTATGGTATATTAACTCAGACAACTACTAACTTTATGTTAAAGATGTTCACTTTATTTTAATATAATATACTGTTAATAATATATACATATTTAAAACGACTACAGGACTCATGCAAAATGATAACGAGACTTTATCCATATTAGCGGTTATCTACATTCCCTCCACTTACATCTGGAAATTATCTCTTCATAAATGCTCCGGAGGACTAATACCTACATACCACGCTTTTTTATATCTCTTCAGTAGCATTGTAAACTTCAATGGAGAATTTCTTAATTTGTATTGAAAATGTCTTTTTACACTTTGCAATGCTTTTTCACTACTCAATAAAGGCTGTAAAAAAAAATGGATCTCTAGGTATGGCAAGTCATCATGCATCCAAGCTGCCATTTAAAAAATACTTACAACAGGTATGGTGTACCAAGGCATAAATTGTGTTCTTACTAAGAATACAAGGCACAATAATGTTGGTAAGAAGAGAATGTATTTCAAGTGTAGCACTACACTCTTTAAAATGTTGTGAATAAAACATATGGTAAAAAGTAGTCGGATTTAGACATAGTGAATCCATGCTTTTCTATGAAACTAAAATGCTTCATAGGAAAGCTCTGCCTACCATTTGTGCTTCACCACAGCTTGATTTATGGAATGCTAAATATAATATTTCTAAAGAGCGGTAAAAGCATTATATCTATTTTGACAGAGATACTGAAATACTAAATAAATCATATTATAACCTGTGGGAACCACTTGAAAAAACATCATCTAAAGAGAATGGTTACAGCTCATTGGAACTCTATTAAGTGTATGTTCAGGGGAAAACTGTGTTTGCAGAAGAGCTAAAAGCTATGAATGAAACTGTTGGCAGCGCACATGTTTGCACTAACTGTTCAGTTCACTGCAAAGTAAGTATAGATTTCACTGCTTTTTACGACTCAGCACTATAAGTTGTTAAGCAGACACTGTGCATCTTAAAAGAAGCTTTAGAGCACAAATAGCTTTGAGTGCAGAATAAATCAAATGAGCACCATTATCTGCATGCATGGCATTATGTAAGCCAGCACTTGTCTGTGAGATTACAGAGAGCTGTGGTCTAAGAACATCTTCTGCAGGCAGCATAAAAAGAAATGAATTCAAACTGGACATCATTGTACAGGATATTAAAGGGACATTCAAGTGTGAAAAATAGAATGCTCTATATCATACATCATTTTATTCTTAAACAAATTCTCTTAATTTATTATGGGGCATATTTATCAAGCTCCATATGGAGCTTGATGCCCTGTGTTTCTGGTGAGCCTTCAGGCTTGCCGGAAACACAAGTTATGAAGCAACGGTCTAAAGATCGCTGCTCCATAATCTGTCCGCCTGCACTGAGGTGGTGGACAGACATCGCCGGAAATCAACCCGATCGAATACGATCGGGTTGATTGACACCCCCTGTGAGCGGCCGATTGGCCGCAAATCTGCAGGGGGCGGCCTTGTACAAGCAGTTCACAAGAACTGCTGGTGCAATGATAAATTCCGAGAGCGTATGCTGTCGGCAATTATCGATGTGCCGCGGACATGATCTGCAATATCAATCAAGTCCTCTCGCACAATGATAATTCGGCCCCTATGAGTTTACCGATTGCAAAGGGTTTGGTCTTGAGTCACTCCAGATAAGGCTACAACTGGTGAGCAAATGAGAAGCAGACATACATGAGTATGCTCTTATCCTGCGCTGTATCCTTACCTGGAGAAATATGGGAGTGCAACTACAGGCTTAACACTTTAGAAGAACACATAATAAAATAACATCAATTTATATATAAAAGTTTTTATGAAATAGTGTATTATATTTTTCACATAGCCTGATGAAATAGCCCCTTGGAGGCTGAGAAACGCTTCACTTTTTAATAAAGAACTTTTTTTAACTACACACTTGCTATTGTGGTGTATGCCATTAACACACCATTGCTGGGAACTTTGGGACTTTTTTGTTGCTGCTGTTTGCTGTTTTGTTGGTGATACCAGTAAGCTGGGTGGCTGCGAGACCCCTGTCTGTTTTTACTGCACCTGAAAGTGCAATCCTTCCTGTAAGTGCAATCAAATTGTATTTTCTTGCCCTTGTCCATACGTTACTGGGCTATGGTTGTTTGCCTTTTGTGTCCATACAGGCAACAGGCATATTCCCCCAAGGTCATCTGACTGGACATCATTGCTGGTCGCACACAGTGAGCTGGACTACTGCGAAGTTCCAGTCTGCCCCATTAGCACCGCTGGGTGCCTCTTGTTTGTGAGTATATATGTTTTCTTGCATCCTTCTATACCTGTTTTGGTGGTACTAGGCCATGGTGGACTCTTATGTACAGTTGTTTTAGGGTTTTTTTCTCAACAGTTTTATTTCTTTCATTAATATTGTTTTTGTACACAGGTAGTAGGAAGCGCCCCCTTTGGGTTTTCGATGTATGTTTGTACACCACTCTCTATTTTATTTTTCACAATTGTGTTTTTTTTTTAAAGACTAAAGTTTAAAAAAAAACGTTTTCCTTCTACACATTACATTGACCAAATCATGGGAAATATAAATTGCAAACCTGATAACTAACAATGCCTTCCCATTCTGGTGGACTTCCTGTGGGAGGCACAAGAAAATGGCAGCTTGAACATCCATAAGCTAATACTGGGTCTGTAAAGCTGCCAGAGTCGTATAGCTAATCTCACTCAACGCTATAGTGCAGTGGAGTATCAGAGTTCCTAATTGCAGTGACTGACTATTTGGGTTCACCTGGTTCCCTGTCCACTGCTCACAATGAATGTTGCATCTTTTACTGAGAAAGACTTTACATCATATATCATTGATGGTGTTGCAGCAAGCTTGGACAGTACCTGAGACTGGCAAACTTGGATTTACCCCACTTGCTTCTAAAGCTCTGTTGGATTTTTCCATTAAAGAGGAACTGTCTGTACACCTGAAGTGGGAATATTTTGTACTGACACCACTTTCCTGTAATCATGAAGAACTTAGCCATCTTCTATTCTACAGCCATAAAGCACAGTTTTTAAAATATTTTATGGATCTCCTGATGACAGTGGTATTGGATAAAGTACATCCTGATCAAGTTTTTTGACTTACCCCTGTTTAGTATAAATCTAACAGCATAAATATCTGGGACAATTGTCCTTTACATGAAAAACGATCTTGATAAAGGCCTCCACAGCTGAAACGCATAGATCTGCTCATCAAATATTTACTAATCTACCCTCTAAGAGTATTGGCAATAGGACCGGTGCATCGAGTCACTTTATAATTCACAAGTGTACTCTATATGCATAATTCCATCCCCAAACCTGCCAACTTCTCCTAGATTTTGTTTTTTCGGTTCTTGTAGCCTTACGGCTCCAGAACTTGCACTTTCATTTTACGGACTTCTAAGGATCTAAACAGGAGTACATATACTGATATCCGGTAATACTGGCATTAGGACAGGTGCATTGAGATTGAGTCACTTTGTAACCTAACAAGTGTACTCTATATGCCTAATTCCAGTCCCAGGATTTGCCAAATGTACCACTATATCACCCTCAAGCCATTGGATCTACAGACCGGATTCGATGAACTTTAAAATATCACAGAAATAAACCAACAAAATAACGTCTTAACAAAACAGGAACAATCAATGGGAAAAGTATAATAACTCAACATCTAGAATCCTCTCTGCTTCAGATAAAGTCATACAATTACTTAGATTGCACAGACCACTCTTTTGAATCATTTTCTTACTGTCTTACTTTTATAGTAGATTGTAGATTCTGTATATATTTTTTACACTATGAGGTATTATACATGTATTTATGATATACCTTTGTAAAAGTGACTTGTTTGATGCCGGCATCTTTTTTAACCTACTATTACAGTCTAATAGTAGGATCTTTATTTTAACCTTTTGTTGTAATAAATCATTTGACACTGTCCCTTATGTCTTAACATTTATTACTCATTTATAGTATACACCACACAGTTTTTTATGAGTAGTTTTTACATTACTTTTACAATTTTGTACAGGATATATCTCTCTCTGCTTTCATTAGCGCTTCCTATATTTTTCGTTTAATACCATTTGTAGGTTATCAGCATTAGAGGACTATTAACCATTTTTTAGGTGTAGCCACGAGAGAGAGACCATTCATACGCCTAGATTTAGAGTTTGGCATTAGCCGTCAAAAGCAGCATTAAGGGGTCCTAACGCTGCTTTTTACTGCCCGCTGGTATTTAGAGTCAGACAGGAAAGGGTCTACCGTTCACTTTCTTTCCGCGACTCGAGGCTACCGCAGATCCCCTTACGTCAGTTGCGTATCCTATCTTTTCTATGGGATTTGCCTAACGCTGGTATTACGAGTCTTGGAAGAAGTGAGTGGTAAAGCCTCTACCGACAAGACTCCTACCGTCAAAAAAAGTCAGTAGTTAAGAGCTTTATGGGCTAACGCGGGAACATAAAGCTCTTAACTACTGTGCTATAAAGTACACTAACACCAATAAACTACCTATGAACCCCTAAACCGAGGCACCCCCACATCGCAAACCCTATAATAAATTTTTTTAACCCCTAATCTGCCACTCCGGACATCGCCGCCACCTACATTATACCTATGAACCCCTAATCTGCTGCCCCTAACATCGCCGACACCTACATTATATTTATTACCCCCTAATCTGCCCCCCTCCCAACGTCGCCACCACCTACCTACACTTATTAACCCCTAATCTGCCGACCGGACCTCGCCGCCACTATAATAAATGTATTAACCCCTAAACCGCCGCACTCCCGCCTCGCAAACACTATAATAAATTGTATTAACCCCTAATCTGCCCTCCCTAACATCGCCGCCACCTACCTACAATTATTAACCCCTAATCTCCCGCCCGCAACGTCGCTGCTACTATAATAAAGTTATTAACCCCTAAACCTAAGTCTAACCCTAACACCCCCCTAAGTTAAATATAATTTAAATTAATCTAAATAAATGTAGTATCATTAAATACATTTTTCCTATTTAAAACTAAATACTTATCTATAAAATAAACCCTAATATAGCTAAAATATAACTAATAGTTACATTGTAGCTATTTTAGGATTTATATTTATTTTACAGGCAACTTTGTATTTATTTAACTAGGTACAATAGCTATTAAATAGTTAATAACTATTTAATAGCTACCTAGTTAAAATAATTACAAAATTACCTGTAAAATAAATCCTAACCTAAGTTACAAATACACCTAACACTACACTATCAATAAATTAATTAAATAAATGACCTACAATTAGCTAAACTAAAATACAATTAAATAAACTAAATTATAATACAAAAAAACAACACTAAATTACAGAAAATAAAAAAAAATTACAAGAAGTTTAAACTAATTATACCTAATCTAAGCCCCCTAATAAAATAAAAAATCCCCCCAAAATAATAAAATGCCCTACCCTATTCTAAATTACAAAGTAATCAGCTCTTTTACCTGTAAAAAAAATACAAACCACCCCCAACATTAAAACCCACACACCCCTACTCTAACCCACCCAAACCCCCCTTAAATAAACCTAACACTAACCCCCTGAAGATCTCCCTACCTTGAGTCGTCTTCACCCAGCTGAGCCGAATTCTTCATCAGAGCGGAGCAAAAAGATGTCCTCCATCCAGTAGAAGTCTTCATCCAAGCGGGGCAAGAAGAGGTCCTCCATCCGGTAGAAGTATTCATCCAAGCGGCGTCTTCTATCTTCATCCATCCGGAGCGGAGCCATCTGCCATCCAGCTAACGCGGAGTCATCCTCTTCAACCGACGGACTAACGACGAATGACGGTTCCTTTAAGGGACGTCATCCAAGATGACGTCCCTCGAATTCCGATTGGCTGATAGGATTCTATCAGCCAATCGGAATTAAGGTAGGAAAAATCTGATTGGCTGATTCAATCAGCCAATTAGATTGAAGTTCAATCCGATTGGCTGATCCAATCAGCCAATCGGATTGACCTCGCATTCTATTGGCTGATCGGAACAGCCAATTATTTTAACTAGGTAGCTATTAAATAGTTATTAACTATTTAATAGCTATTGTACCTAGTTAAAATAAATACAAAGTTGCCTGTAAAATAAATATAAATCCTTAAATAGCTACAATGTAACTATATAGTTATATTGTAGCTATATTAGGGTTTATTTTATAGGTAAGTATTTAGTTTTAAATAGGAAAAATTTATTTAATGATAGTAAATTTATTTAGATTAATTTAAATTATATTTAATTTAGGGGGGTGTTAGGGTTAGACTTAGGTTTAGGGGTTAATAACTTTATTATAGTAGCGGCGACGTTGCGGGCGGGAGATTAGGGGTTAATAATTGTAGGTAGGTGTCGGCGATGTTAGGGAGGGCAGATTAGGGTTTAATACAATTTATTATTGTGTTTGCGAGGCGGGAGTGCGGCGGTTTAGGGGTTAATACATTTATTATAGTGTAGGTAGGTGGCGGCGACGTTGGGGGGGGCAGATTAGGGGTTAATAAATATAATATAGGTGTCGGCGATGTTAGGGGCAGTAGATTAGGGGTTCATAGCTATAATGTAGGTTGCGGCGGTGTCCGGAGCGGCAGATTAGGGGTTAATAGTATAATTTCGGTGTCAGCGATAGCGGGGGAGGCAGATTAGGGGTTAATAAGTGTAAGGTTAGGGGTGTTTAGACTCGGGGTTCATGTTAGGGTGTTAGGTGCAGACTTAGAAAGTGTTTCCCCATAGGAAACAATGGGGCTGTGTTAGGAGCTGAACGCTGCTTTTTTGCAGGTTTTTTTTCAGCCAGCTCAGCCCCATTGTTTCCTATGGGGATATCGTGCACGAGCACGTTTTAGCCAGCTTACCGCTACCGTAAGCAACGCTGGTATTGAGGGTTGAAGTGGAGCTAAATTATGCTCAACGCTCCCTTTTCTGAGGCTAACGCAGCCATTCAGACAACTCTAAATACCAGCGTTGTCTTAAGGGTGCGCTGGAAAAAAAGCAGCGTTAGCACCGTGGGTCTTTACCGACAAAACTCTAAATCTAGGAGATTGTGTTGCATGTCAATCCCACCCCCTTTTTTCTATTACAATTGTCCTTTACCTTAATGCTTATGTATTTGTTTTTTACTTTTTAGACTTTTTGTGTTTTATTTTGGTTTCTCTGTGGACTTAAGTCCATAAGTTCAACATGCATAGTTATATTGAATTTTAGTCAGTTGCCTGTCTCTCTGACATGAAAACATTTAGTTTTATTTTCATAATTCTGTGCTTACTGCAGTATTTTTGTGAATCACTCTAGGTCTTACTATTATGCTTATAGCTGTAAATTATTCATGCTGTTGTTTGTTATATTTACATTTAACTATTTGTAGAATTTGCTGGTGACTTAATAGCTTATGCTAAGTGTAGTGCAGCTGTAATTAGCATTGGTGGAACATCTCATTTTCTAATGGTTCAGTCCTTATAAGTTCTTTAGGGGTTATACATAAGTTGTATTTAGCTAAGAAGTTCTCAGTGATTAGTTGATCTTCCTCAACATGCAATCTTTTATGTTGCTAACTACTTTTTTGGGCTATGAAATAACATTTCATATAGAGTGATGCCTTTTTTTTTTATATATTTATTTTTTATTAAGTTATATGCATGAAATACAACAAAACATTTTTCCAACAATAAAGGTTAGCATGTTGCAATTACACAGTGTTCAGGCCATAGAGGTACAAAGAAAACCTCCCATGCACCAAAACCCAAGCAGCCAGTCCATGTGAGATTTAGTCTATTCATCTGGGCTAATGTCTTTGGCAAACCAAGAGAATATAACTCCATTAAATCGCTTATCTTTGTTTGCTTATGCTCTTGAGTGCAGGACCTTTGCATGAAAGTGCTATATCAATCAGGGTGCATTTGACAAGGCCTCTATTTAACCAAGCCATTACGCATCAATACTAAACTTAATTTGAAACAGAAGAAAAAGGGAAAAAACCAAAAAGAAAAATAATAAAAAAAAAAAAACAAAAAAAAAAAACAAAGACATCAACATAATAGGTTACATTATTAAAAGGAGTGACTCGTGCGCTCGGGTGTCAGAGATGTTGCTACCCTATAGCTAAGTTAACGCTTTTTGGGAAGTAGCGTGTTCCTGCTATAAGAGGCTATTATGTTGCATATATGGCTGAGACCATTCATGTCAATCTTACTTGGGCTTATATTTATATGACTCCCAAAGAAGTAGCATATCTTCAAAAAAGGCCAATCCTCCTACCTGGAGATAATGAAATCTTTCTAACACCAAATCTGAGCTGACCAATTTCTCCCAGTCACCAATAGTAGGAATTTTGGTAGTCTTCCAACATCTGGGTATCATTTGTCTTGCCACGTTTAACATAATATTAAACAGCTGTTTGCGAATTTTGCATGTTATGGGAGGATCATTGTGGAGGAGTGCTAATTCTATGCTCGGGTTAATTTGTGTGTGTAAGACCGTATTAATTTCTTGAAAGATTGCTGACCAAAAATCTCTGATGGGCTCACAGTCCCACCAGATATGTGTCATATGTCCTGGTAGGCCGCAACCCCTCCAACAGGCGTCTGAACTCGCTCTGAAAATGCGCTTAATTTTGGCTGGGGTCATGTACCACCGCATACAGACTTTAATATTTGTCTCTTTTGCTCTTGCAGAATGAGCTGAGTGCGATAGATTCTCAAATCTTGACTGCCAATCTTTAGTAAGTGTAGTCGTTTCTAGCTCTTTATCCCACCCTGCGGTGTATGAAGGTAGATTCGGAAATCTATTCTCCAATACCATCTTGTATAGCGTAGAAACCGATCTGAGACCTTTTAAATCACTCAAGCATGCTTGCTCGAATTTTGTCAAAGGTTGCATAAAGTCTGCTTTACTTTTATGTGTGAGTAGAAAATGTCTCGCCTGAAGGTAATTAAACCAGGAGGCAAAAAAAGGTATTGATAATGAGTCAATTTGTTGTTTGGATTTTACCTTGTTGTTATCTAATAAAGTGTGAATTTGTACTGGGGAAGTTAGGGTGTCATGTATACCCTTCTCCTGTGTAAATCCCGGAGGGAACTCTGGATTAAGTAATAAGTTTGTAAGTGGGGAATATTTTGAAGAAATTTTTGGGTATGCCAGAGTGATGCCTTTTTTAGTTCACAACTAGTTGTGTATTATTATTATTATTCTTTACAGACAAATTATGTAGAAGCTATGTTTTGATATCTATATTTGGAAAATCCAGACAAAGGAACATGAATACATGCTGCAGGGAGGAACGTAAATAGTATAGCAGCCCTATCCATATTCTTCCCTTCAGCCTGTGTAATGCATAGCAGACCAGTAAAATGTGGCCAAGTTTGCTTTTCTATAAGTTTTCAAGGTAAAGAGCAAAGCTCTGTAACTGTAAGGATCCTTGTTTGTTGTTAATAGGCTGCTTGGGTAGAAATGTCAAAAGAACGGGCATCTCTGATTGTAAAGTTCAGTATTTTGTTGACTCAGGCATGAAAGTTTAGACCCAGAGGTAGATAAGTAGATTTTAGGAACTGCTAACTGGTTTTCCACTGAAGATCTCAGTTGGAGCTTTATTGTGTAGGAAATGATGACCATCTTCATGCAACACAGGCCTTAATCACAAAGAGCTTTGTATGTCAGCAAATTGAGGTTAAAATACAGAATACAGGGCATGGGTCAGCAACCTACTGTACTAGTGCCATGTGATTTTTAACAAAACACATAGTGCCAAGGGGTGTAATGTTTTTTAGTGTCATATTTCTGCCTGACAGTGTGGCAGCCAGGTCCAACTCTGTCTTCCTCTTCACAGGCACCACACACAGTGCTTCAAAGGCTGCAAACCATGCACAGGGGAAGTCAGCAGCTGGGTGACCCAAAGTATATAAGGTAAGGGGCTGACAGAGGAATTTCAGGGTAATGGGTGTGGAATCTAAAGTCTGATGTGGATATATGACTAACTGAAAGGTTGAACTTATTTTGCCCTCTTTTCTTTCGTGCTAAGAAATAATAATTACTGCAGCTATTAAGAGACAGCCATTTGCAGTGGCCTATATAGTAATGTTACAGTGAGGTAAACAGAAAACATGAAAAAGCCTTCTAAAAGACTAAGAAAATGTTAGCTAAATCTGCAGTAAATGTGCTTGCGAACCATCCTTGTTAAATGAAAGAAATATGATTAGTTTTTTCACAGATGAAATGCTGATACAAGGGGTAAATGTATTAAATGACAATAGTGACATTACTACATTCTAGTGAAATGCTTTTTCAATGCTGCCCCCTGCTCACTGGCGGCCAATCGGCCACTAGCAGGGTCTGTCAATCATCCCGACCTAAAAGGTGCCGGACAGGTTAAGAAGCAGCTGTCTTATGACCGCTGCTTCTTAACTTCCGTTTCAGACGAGCCTTAAACGATGGGCCTCCAAAGCAGCATTGGCTGCTTGATAAATGAAGCCCAATTACTATAATGATAGCACACACCTTGATATTACAAATCTATGGTAACTCCCATTTACTAGAGAAGGATTAGCCCAAAAGTATAGTGCAACCTGTACTTTCAATGGATATCGCGACCATGCTAAAAAGCATTCAAATTAGAAGTTGAAATTTATAGGTTGCGCTTGTTGAGAACAAGCAGAAACTGCGCTAGAATGTTTAGCATGAATTGAGATATGAAGTAAAGTGTAAGGCATCTACTTATCAAGCCGTCAAGTTACTTGCATTCAACGGCACCAATACGCTCGCCTAACATCGCTGCCGCGGACCTGAATACGCTCTCCAAAGTTACCAAAAAAGCTGTCAAAAAGCCCTGCACCAAGTACGGGGCGATGAGCAGCGGACTGTTGTTAACTAACAGTCATCGATCTTGCTGCTCTTCGGCTTTTTCCCAGCTTTATTGGAACCCTATCACTAAACACCCACACTATACTATACTGTTTACCCCCTATACCGCCGCTCCCGGAGCCCATCGCAACTCTAATAAATGTATTAACCCCTAAACTGCCACTCCTGGAGCCCACCGCCACCTACATTATACTTATTAACCCCTAATCTGCCGCCCCCTACGCCGCCGCCACCTACATTATACTTATTAACCCCTAATCTGCCGCCCCCTACACCGCCGCCACCTACATTATACTTATTAACCCCTAATCTGCCCCCCTACACCGCCGCCACTATATTAAATTTATTAACCCCTAAACCTAAGTCTAACCCTAACCCTAACACCCCCTAACTTAAACATAATTTAAATAAATATAAATAAATATTCCTATCATTAAATAAATTATTCCTATTTAAAACTAAATACTTACCTATAAAATAAACCATAAGATAGCTACAAAATAACTAATAGTTACATTGTATCTAGCTTAGGATTTATTTTTATTTTACAGGCAAGTTTGTATTTATTTTAACTAGATAGAATAGTTATTAAATAGTTATTAACTATTTAATAACTTCCTAGTTAAAATAAATACAAAAGTACCTGTAAAATAAAACCTAACCTAAGTTACACTAACACCTAACACTACACTATAACTAAATTAATTCCCTAAATGAAATACAATTAAATAAAATTATCTAAAGCACAAAAAGACCCCACTAAATAATAAACAAATTACAAGATTTTTAAACTAATTACACCTAATCTAATCCCCATAACAAAATAAAAAGCCACCCCCAAAATAAAAAAGCCCTACCCTACACTAAATTACAAATAATCCTTAAAATGGCTTTTTGCGGGGCATTGCCCCAAAATAATCAGCTCTTTTACCTGTAAAAAAAATTACAAATCCCCCCAACATTAAAACCCACCACCCACACAACCAACCCTACTCTAAAACAAACCCACCCAATACCCCCTTAAAAAAACTAACACTAACCCCTTGAAGATCACCTTACCGGGAGAAGTCTTCACCCAACCGGGCCGAAGTCCTCAACAAATCTGGTGGAAGTGGTCCTCCAGACAGGCAGAAGTGGTCCACCAGACGGGCAGAAGTCTTCATCCAGACGGCATCTTCTATTTTCATCCATCCGGCGCGGAGCGGGTCCTGCTTTTTTACCCTAACGCACAACTCGTAATCTAGCCAAAACAAACGAAATTATACAAAATAATAAAAACTAAACTTAATCTAATAGCCCTATAAAAACAAAAAAGCCACCCTAAAATAAAAACACCCCATAATCTATCAATAAACTACCAATAGCCCTTAAAAGTTCTTTTTGTAGGGCATTGCCTTAAGTTAAACAGCTCTTTTACATAATAAAATTACAAAGTCCCCCCTAAAAGCTCTTTCGTGCCCATTGAAATAAAAAAAGCCTTAATCTGAAAAAAAAAGACCTAACACTAACCCCAGAAAATTTACTCATAGTTCCTGAAGTCCAGACACCCTTCTTCATCCATGCGGCGAGAAGTCTCCAGGCGGTGACATCTTCCTCAATCGCGGGGGTATATTTTATCTACATCCCAGTGGTGCAGGGTTAACTGCCTAGGACTCTGGGGACAGCACAGTTTCCTGAGAGTGCTAGTTAGCACCCATGGCTGAGCATGTTGCAGAGTCATAGGATGTCTACCCAGTCCAGTCTGAGAGTGCAGTCCCCTTCCCCCTTGACTTGTTCCCAGTTTGTTTGATTGAGAGCTTGCATTTGTATGGCTGTATCAGGGACCCAGGTTTTGGGGACCCAGGTTTTGAGAGAGACCTTGACGTGGTACCTGGGCTTGTCCCATTTGACCAGATGCGGTAACTAACTCTTCCAGTTTTGCTTTTAATCTTAGCTGAGAACTTGCAAGTGAGTGCTAGACTTTCTCTATGTGTGTTGTGTGTGTATATATATATATATATATATATTGTACCAAATATATGTAGAAATATGTATTTTTTTAATAAATAGAACATATTCTTTTATGTGAAGAACATTGGAATGTGAAATATTCATATTTTCCTGTCTGGTTAGTGCATATGTGAAGATGCAATCAGGATAGCGATGTGAATAAGTGATCGGGTTAGCGTGCAAGTAGGATGTTATCGTTTTTTTCCAATTTTCCCCCCTATTGATTTCTATGGGGGTACAGGTTATTGCGCGCGTGAAAGTCTAATTGAGCTAGAAGTAAGCTGTTTGCGCTCATCGGGTTAGCGTTAGAGTGCAAACTTTTTACTTTCATCTCATAATACGAGCTCAAAAAGTTTACTTCTAGCACAATTAGCGCTCTAGTGTAAGTGATAAATATCGCTCCACTTGCAGTTTGGCCCATAATAAACAGTACAGAGAAAGCCTGGTAAAGGGCACTCTACACTTTAAAACACTCCCTCAGACACTTAAACAATCTCAGAATGTATTCAGCTTTATAGCCCTCAGAAATAAGACGATACCCTAACTACCCTCTGGCAGCTCCCATATGGGTAATCAACCCTTTCCTGGATTTTGCAGGTACTGAAAATCAGATTAGAATCTATTTAGAAGTAGGCCCCAACTGTTGTAGCTAAAATGTAGTCACAGTAGATCTGAATAGAGAAAAATGTCTGGAAACACAGAGGAGGCGGGATTAAAGCTGGTGTCTTTGTATAATAAAAAAAAAAAACACTTTTGGTTGTTTGTGAATAAAATATAGTGCACCAAGTATAATAATCCTATAAACCCTGTCAAAATGTGTTCCCCAGCCTAACCAGAGCCTGCACTACTGAATCACCTCATGCACTAATCTATTGCCGGTTCTCTTAAAGGGCCATACACATAATTTTTTAAAAAGTGCTCAAATAAAAAGCCCTAAAGCTGCTAGTGGGTTAAAAGGGATCAGATGCTTCTCTAATACAGTTTCCAATGCTAGTAAAACTGTTAGGGATATGATATGGAGAAAAGAATTGTGTCATGAGGGGAGCAGGTGAAGTCTCCTGGCTATGCTGTACCTGTGTGAGAATACCTACAAATAGCCTCTAGGCTATGTCTGTGCTGTATAAAGGCACTTACCTTATGCAGCACCCCTCCACTGGCTTACCAGGCATGTCAATGTTAATGCAGCTGCAGCAGTATCCAGTAGAGAGCCCACCCAGAGCAGGTATAGAGTACCGCCGAGGATTGCAGTAGGAAATACTGGAATCCCTCAGGGGGAGGCTTAGGATGAGTCCCTGCAAAGCCTGCGGGTAGTTATAGCTGAAGTCCCATTAGGAAAATGCTGTGCACATAACAGAGTATTCCTGTGTCTCTGTATCATTCAGCGGCTGTGAAGAATCTGGGTCTCACATAGGTCTGAGCTCCCAATTTGTAATCTATAAGCAAGTAGCTGGAACAACCTCTATTCTCAATCATCTCCTATGAGGCCAAGTACAAAACTAGAGATAGATGGGAGGTGGGAGCTCTTGACCTCCTCCTAGTGGCAGAAAATATATCCCATATGCTATGCAGGACTGTAGACCATGATTATTTTACGATATATATATATATATATATATATGTATATATTCATATAGATATATATAGGTATAGATATATATTTTAAAAAACAATATTCATATATACAGGTATAGGAATATATATTTAAAAATAAAAAGAACATTCTCTTCTAGTGAAGAACATTACAGTATTTCTAACGCACATTTTGCTTTAGTGCAGTTATTCTAGCACAATGTTGCGTTAGCGCAAGAGCGATAAATAGAAAAGGGTTTCTTCAGGGTGCCACATAAAAGTCTATGGGTAGATGCAGTTAGTATGGTCACGATATCTGAAGTCCTGAAGTATTTTGCTCTTGCATAAACTTTTTACTTTCAACTTGTAAAATGCACGCTAATCTGGTAGTGCTAATTTTTTACTTTGAGCGCAGTTAGCACTCAAGTGGAAAAAAATGAGTGTGCCACTTGTAATCTGGCCTACTATATGCCAGAACAAATACAAGTGAAGCGAGGGACGTGAAAAGTAATATCACAGGACCACGCTAACAGCGCGCAACTTGATATTACAAGTCCATGGTAAATCCCATTTACCAGAGAAGGGTTTGCATGGACGATATCACAAATAATACTTTCAATAGATATTGCAACCATGCTAAATATCGCTCATATTACAAGTTGAAAGTAATAGGTTGCACTCGAGCGCAAGCCGAAACTTGGCTAGAATATTAGAAATACTTTAAATTCCTATGTTCTTCACAAACATAGAAAAAAGGTAATTTTTATTTTTAAATATATATATATATATCTATATATTTATCTATATCTGTATATAGTCATATAGATATATAAATATATTTAAAAAAAATATATATTTATATATACACACACACATATATATATATATATATATATATATTAAAAAATAAAAAGAACATTTTCTTCTAATGAAGAACAAAGGAATTTAAAGTATTCCTAACGTACCTTTGGCTTGAGTGCAGTTGATCTAGTGTTAGGGATAAATAGAAAAGACTTTCTTCGGCACGCCCCAAAGAAGTCAATGGGGAGGAGTTAGCGTGGTTGCTATATCGGAAGTCCTGAAGTAATTTGCTTGTGTGCTAACTTTTTACATTCAACTTATAATGCACGTTACTTTGAGCGGTTAGCGCTTAAGTGAAAAAAATATTAGCGCCCCTTGTAATTTGGCCCTAAATAGGGTCTGATGTTAAAATCTGGTGAGGAAAACGTTTTTTGTTTTTTTCCACACAGATTTTTAAACTAATCCCAAAAATTTGAATCCTAAAAATCTATTTTATAGATAATTAAAAATAGTTCAATCACAAGGAACAAAAAGCAGAGAATAGGAATCAATTATTTATGTTATCGGAGCTGTCCCTTTAAAACTTATAAACCTCAAGACTATCAAAAAGAATGCTGCAGTTCATTGCTAAGCATTGTGTTGTCGCTCTTGTTGGCAGCCAAAGGGTTACACTTTCTTTGGCAATAGCAGACATCTTGTCTACCAGCACCGATATCTCTGAAATGTTGGATTAACAAAAAGCAGTGAATCATTACAGGTCTGTTCCTCCTTACACATTCCACTCAGTGCCACATAAGCACTGCAGGTGGGGAGAGGCCTTAATTATAAGCACAAGCTGAATGTTTATCTCAGCGTTTAGAGACCCAGTCTGATGATTTAAAGATCTAACAGCATTTTATTCATGAACTCAGCTAAAGCCATGTACATTCTGAACAGTTGCCGTCTAAACATATAATTATTCTGCACTGTTGTATTATTTAATACATTCAAAATACTACTTACTGTAGCTGTATATTTACTGCCCGACTGATGTACCACTATATTAAACATGTCACATAAAAAATATGTTCAGAAGCAACAATTTAACCACACATCAACTATCATATGGGATAGCATGTTTGTGCAGAAAGTATATCAAATATATGGAATTATTTTACAGCATATGTGTTAGGGGCAAATACAGTAAAATAGTTTAACAAATGGTTTGGGTATATGTGAGTTATCCTGATGTTTAACTGATCTTAAAATATAGATCAGAATACAGGCAGTCTGCATAAGCCTTCTGTTATGTATCTATCATCATGATCCCTGTTTATAGTGTAAATCAAACAAGCTGTAGAAGGGGGAATATAGGTCCAAAATAGACACAGGGGAAAGAAGGGATATGTTTCTTACTGCAAGGCTAAAGATGGATCAAACGGTTTGGTTTTTAGATCATCTTTTATTCTAGTTCTTTATCTGTTTGTCTGTATCATAAATTTATGAACATTAGGGTTCCTTACAATCAGCTCAAGGGGGATGAAACCTCACATTTTTCTCTTATGATTTTGTTAGAGAGAATGCAATTTTAAACAACTATCCAATTTGCTTTTATCTAATTTTCTTCATTTTCTTGCTATCCTTTTTTAAAAAGAATACCTATGTATGCTCAGGAGAAGCAGAGCAAGCTGTTGATTGATAACTGGAGATATATACCTCTAGTCATTGGCTTATACAATGTATTCATCTAACTCCTAGTAGTGCATTACAATTGCATTCACCAAATTATACCAAGAGAATGAAGCAAATTTGAT
>NC_069504.1:519865065-520032565 GCF_027579735.1 Bombina bombina
CCAGCGTCGCCTATCTTCAGTTCCTGCATCGCCGGTCTTCAGTTCCAGAGAGGACGGTCTTCAGCTCCGCGGTCATCGGTCTTCAACTCCTCCGCTCCGCGCCGACTGGTTCCTGGAAGAAGAAGAGTTCGCCGCCTGGAACAGGACCTTCTCCGCCGGTCTTCAGGACAGGTAAGGACCACTTGGGGGTTAGACTTAGGTTTTTTTAAGGGGGGATAGGGTGGGTTTTAGAGTAGGGGTGTGTGGGTGGTGGGTTGTAATGGGGGGGGGGTTGTTCTTTTTCTTTACAGGTAAAAGAGCTGATTACTTTGGGGCAATGCCCCACAAAAGGCCCTTTTAAGGGCTGGTAATAGAGATGATTACTTTTTGTAATTTAGTTTAGGGTAGGGATATTTTTTTATTTTGGGGGGCTTTGTTATTTTATTAGAGGGCTTAGATTAGGTGTAATTAGCTTAAAATTCTTGTAATCTTTTTTTATTTTTTGTAATTTAGTGTTTGTTTTTGTAATTTAGTTTAGTGTATTTAATTATATTTTAGTTTAGATAATTGTAGTTTATTTAATGAATTTATTGATAGTGTAGGTGTATTTGTAACTTAGGTTAGGATTTATTTTACAGGTAAATTGGTAATTATTTTAACTAGGTAGCTATTAAATAGTTATTAACTATTTAATAGCTATTGTACCTAGTTAAAATAATTACCAAGTTACCTGTAAAATAAATATAAACCTTAAAATAGCTACAATGTAATTATTAATTATATTGTAGCTATCTTAGGGTTTATTTTATAGGTAAGTATTTAGTTTTAAATAGGAATATTTTATTTAATAAGATTAATATTATTTAGATTTAGTGCAATAATAATTAAGTTAGGGGTGTTAGGGTTAGATAGGTTAATATAGTTAATATATATATAATATAATAACTATATTAATTATTAACTATATTAATAATATATATATATAATAACTATATTAACCATATTAACCCTAATATAATTAGGGTTAATATAGTTAATATAGGTGGCGGCGGTGTAGGGGGGTCAGATTAGGTGTTAATATATTTAATATAGGTGGCGGCGGTGTAGGGGGATTAGATTAGGGGTTAATATATTTAATAGAGGTGGCGGCGGTGTAGGGGGGTCAGATTATAGGTAAAAGGCCCTTTTAAGGGCTGGTAATAGAGCTGATTACTTTGGGGCAATGCAGTGTAAAGACACTTTAGTATTTTAGGGGGTAATACATTTATTATAGGTGGCGGCGGTGTAGGGGGATTAGATTAGGGGGTAATGTAGTTAAAATAGTTGGCGGCGGGGTAGGGGGCTCATATTATGGGGTAATATAGTTAAAATAGTTGGGGTTAATAATTTTAATGTAGGTGGCGGCGGGGTCCGGGAGCGGCGGTTTAGGGGTTAAACACTTTATTAGGGATTGTGGCGGGGGATTGCGGTTGACAGGTAGATAGACATTGCGCATGCGTTAGGTTTTATTTTGCAGCCAGTTTAGGGAGTTATGGGGCTCCAATACTCAGCGTAAGGCTTACTACGCCTGCATTTTGTGGCGAGGTGAAAATGGAGTAAGATTTCTCCATTTTCGCCACATAAGTCCTTACGCTGTATATTGGATACCAAACTGCGCGGGTTTGGTATACCTGTCTATGGGCCAAAAAACTACGGCCGAAGGCAGAAATATATGACTGTAACTTATATAGGATACCAAACCCACGCAAAATTTGGCGTCACCGGCTTTTGCGGGCGACGCTGCATATCGGATCGGGCCCTTGGTATTTCTACACTCAGGACAAAATTTAGAAACTATTTAACATGGGTGTTTTTTGGTGGTTGTAGAGGTGTAACAGATTTTGGGGGTCAAAGTTAGAAAAAGTGTGTTTTTTTCCATTTTTTCCTCATATTTTATATTTTTCTTTTATAGTAAATTATAAGATATGAAATAATGGTATCTTTAGAAAGTCCATTTAATGGCGAGAAAAACTGTATATAATATGTGTGGGAACAGTAAAGAGTAAGAGGAAAATTACAGCTAAACACAAACACTGCAAAAATGTAAAAATAGCCTTGGTCCCAAACGGATAGAAAATGGAAAAGTGTTGTGGTCATTAAGGGGTTAAAGAGGTTCTAAAAAATAATTAAATACATATGTATTTTTTATAACATCTATAATAATTTTAAATAATTATTAATATCACTGCTCAACAATGAAAATGTTTCTGACTTAAAAATACTTAATTCTAATTGATAGCATGCAAAAAAACAAATATGACATTTAAATCTCACGGCTAGATTACGAGTTTTGCGTTATGAGTGAAAAAGCTTCATAACGCTGCTTTTTCCCTACCGCTGCTATTACAAGTCTTGTAGTTATAGCTGTTCCGCACACTTTTTTGGCACGTAACTACCGTACTTTTTAAAAAGTCCTTTTCAGTGGGACTTCCATAGCGCCGGTATTACGAGTTTTGCCTGGGAGGCCAAAAAGTGAGCGGTACAGCCTATACTGTTAAGATTCGTACCGCCATCTAAAGTCAGTAGTTATGGGTTTTACGTTACAAAGCTGTAGCATAAAACTCATAACTAAAGTGTTAAAAAGTACACTAACACCCATAAACGATCTATTAACCCCTAAACCGAGGCCCTCCCGCATCGCAAACACTAAAATAAAATTATTAACCCCTAATCTGCCGCTCCGGACATCGCCGCCACTATAATAAACATATTAACCCCTAAACCGCCGTACTCCCGCACCGCAAACGCCCCCAACGTCACCGCCGCCACTTTACTAAAGTTATTAACCCCTAAACCTAACCCTAAGTCTAACCCTAACACCCCCAACTTTAATATAATTAAAATAAATCTAAATAAAAATTACTATCATTAACTAAATAATTCCTATTTAAAACTAAATACTTACCTGTAAAATAAACCCTAAGCTAGCTACAATATAACTAATAGTTACATTGTAGCTAGCTTAGGTTTTATTTTTATTTCACAGCTAAGTTTGTATTTATTTTAACTAGGTAGACTAGTTAGTAAATAGTTATTAACTATTTACTAACTACCTAGTTAAAATAAATACAAATTTACCTGTAAAATAAAACCTAACCTGCCTCAAACTAACACCTAACATTACACTAAAATTAAATAAATTACATTCATTAAATACAATTAACTAAATTACACAAAATAAAAAAGAAATTATCAAATATTTAAACTAATTACACCTAATCTAATATCCCTATCAAAATAAAAAGCCCCCCAAAATAAAAAAACCCTAGCCTAAACTAAACTGCAAATAGCCCTTAAAAGGGCCTTTTGCTGGGCACTGCCCCAAAGAAATCAGCTCTTTTACCTGTAAAAAAAATACAAACAATCCCCCAACAGTAAAACTCACCACCCACACAACCAAACCCCCAAATCCTATCTAAAAAACCTAAGCTCCCCATTGCCCTGAAAAGGGCATTTGGATGGGCATTGACCTTAAAAGGGCATTTAGCTCTTTTTCTGTGCCCAAACTCTAATCTAAGAATAAAACCCACCAATAAACCCTTAATAAAACCTAACACTAACCCCCGAAGATCCACTCACAGTTTTTGAAGACCAGACATCAATCATCATCAAGCCAGGTCCTCAACGAAGCCGGGAGAAGTCTTCATCCAAGAGGCAAGAAGTCGTCCTCCATGCAGGCAGAAGTCTTCATCCAGACAGCATCTTCTATCTTCATCCTTCCGAAGCGGAGCGGCTCCATCTTCAAGACATCCGGCGTGGAGCATCCTCTTCTTTCGATTCCTCTTGAAGAATGAAGGTTCCTTTAAATGACGTCATCCAAGATGGCATCCCTTGAATTCCAATTGGCTGATAGAATTCTATCAGCCAATCGGAATTCAAGGGACACCATCTTGGATGACGTCATTTAAAGGAACCTTCATTCTTCAAGAGGAATCGAAAGAAGAGGATGCTCCGCGCCGGATGTCTTGAAGACCAATATATAAAGTATATGTGTAAAAAATAGTAAAATATGTACCCTGTATCAATCATTTGTTATAGTAAATCACATATACTTGGCATAAAGTTAATCATCACTTAATAATAAATAAATAATAAAAGATATAGATAAAAAATCAACACTAAAAATCTACTATTGTCAGGTTAAAAATATGCTAATATAACATTAGAAACAAACACCTCGCAAGGCAAAATTATTAACCATTGGAATCACACTGCAGTGTATGATAGATAAGATACAAAAGTAGGTAAGAACCACATAAAAGTTAAAAACAGGATTGGACACCTCGAGCTGTCTCGGAGTGAGGTGAAACCTGTCAATACCTTAAAAATCCTGAATAAAAGGAAACCTGAAAATTCTGGATCATTATAGATTGAACAAACAAACTATCGCCAGAGAGCTTGCGTGGCTCTAAGCAAACCTGAATAGTTCCGGGTCACGTGGCCGTGTTTGCTGGGGTTAGGTTGGAGAGATAACGGATTATCTTAATGTAAATTAAAACTTAACTTTTACTCATTTGCAATAAAAAGTGAAAATACACATTAAAATAAGTTAAAAAACATATACAAAAATCTGCTCCCTGTGTGTTTGATGTTACTTGTGTGTATCTATAAGAGCCAGAGGTGGTGGTGGGTAGAAATTGACGCGGTGGTCGATGTATTCGGGACCAATGTTGTGGAGGGCCTTGAACGTGTGAGTTAGAAGCTTAAAGGTATCTAAATTGAGCACATTTAGGGTATTTAGGGACAGTCTACACCTGTAAAAACTTTAACAGATACATTAGATCTAACCTTGAAAGTCTTAGTTCACCCCTGCAACCGTTTTTAGTCTTTATCGATAAATAAATTATTTCTAAAAGAAGTTTATATTCTTACAGGTATAAATGGCCGCCAAACTCCTCCCATTCAATTTTCCTCCTACATTATACAGCACTTCTCTTTCAAACTTGTGCACGTATCCAACAATGATGTATCTAATCTCCCAATACGCGTGCGCAACTTCTGTCTAGCCGAAACCTCAAATACGTAGCGTGTGAATGAGTCCAAGATCATAGGTTTTATAAGATTGGAGTAAAATGAATAATTAGACTGTGAGATTACATCGCATTCTATCCATCTATTATCTATCGGGTACTTGTAGAGCGCAAACTAATCACCCGTGAGGGTCTCAAGACGTTTAGGGCTGCCGAAGAGTGGTGGATAGATAGGGATGAAGTTCAGTCTTAGAGCCAGGTCTTGAGGTCCTTTCTAAGCTTTGTAAGGGTAGAGAATTGTCTGAGGTGAAGTGGGAGGGTGTTCCATGTCTTTGCTGCCATGTGGGAGAAGGATCTGCCGCCTGCTGCGGTTTTCCTGATGCAGGGATGACTGCGAGGGCTTTGTCGGCCGATTGAAGTTGTCTGGAGGGGGTGTAGAAATTGATGCGGTGGTTGATGTATTCGGGACCAATGTTGTGGAGGGCCTTGAACGTGTGAGTTAGAAGCTTAAAGGTGATTATATTGTTGATGGGTAGCCAGTGCAGGTCCCTTAGTTGTTCGGTGATATTGGCTTTGGCGAGGGATGTCGAGGATGAGCCTGGCTGAGGCGTTCTGGATGCACTGGAGTCTCTTTTGGAGTTTGATGGTGGAGCCGGCATAGAGTGCGTTGCTGTAGTCTAGTTGACTGCCGACGAGGGCGTGGGTGACAGTTTTCCTGGTTTCGGTAGGAATCCATTTGAAGATCTTTCGCAGCAGGTGGAGTATGTGGAAGCATGTCGAGGAGACGGCATTAATTTATTGGTTTATGGAGAGTGATGAGTCCATGATGAAGCCTAGGTTTTGTGCATGGTCGGTTGGGGATAGAGGGTGTCCAAGGGCTGAGGGCCACCAGGAGTCGTCCAAGGCGGATTTAGTGGATCTGAGGAGGACGACTTCGGTCTTGTCAGTGTTTAGCTTGAGACGGTTATCGCTCATCCAGGTGGCGACTGCTGTCAGTCATTCGTGGGCATTTCTCTTGGCAGTGGTGGGGTCTCGGGTAAGTGGGATAATTAGTTGGGTGTCATCAGCGTTTGATACGATCTGGAGGTCATGGCGTTGGACGATGGCGGCGAGAGGAGCCAAGTAGAGGTTGAAGAGGGTGGGGCTGAGCGAGGAGCCTTGGGATACACAGCAGCTGACTCTGGTGGGTTTGGAGGAGAAGGGCGGGAGTCTTATTTTCCGGGTACGGCCGGTGAGGAAGGAGGTGATTTATTCCAGGGCCTTTTTGCAGATGCCGGCGTCGTGTAGGCGGGTGAGGTGCTGTGCTCGACCATATCGAATGCAGCTAAGAGGTCTAGTAGGATGAGGGTGGTGGTCTCTCCTTGGTTGAGCAGGGCGCGGATGTCGTCTGTGACGGCGAAGAGTGCGGTTTTGGTGCTGTGGTTGCTCCTGAAGCCGGATTGGGAGGGGTCTAGTGTACTGTTGGCCTCGATGTGGTCAATAATTTAAGCGTTGATGGCCTTCTCTATTACTTTAGCAGGAAAGGGGAGCAAAGAGTTTGGGCAGTAGTTATTCGGGTCCTTGGGGTCTGCCGAGGGTTTCTTCAGCAGGGGTTTCAGTTCCGCATGCTGCCAGTCATCTGGGAAGGTGCCGGTTTTGATGGAGCAGTTGGTGGTTTGGCGGCGATAGTGATGCTTGCTTTATTGAATATGTGATGCGGGCATGGGTCAGAGGGTGCGCCGGAGTGGATGGAACTCATGATTCTGAGGGTGTCCTCTATGGTGAGGGGGTTCCAGGTAGTTCGTATGTGGTGGGAGGGGGTGTGTTTGGGTGAGGAATTAGTGGGGGTAGGTCTGTGGTGGAGACCGAGTTCTGGGACGAGAAGCTGTCATAGATGTCGAGGGTCTTGCGGTGGAAGTGTGTTGCGAGGGTATCGCAGAGGTCCTGGGAGGGTGGGATGTCTTTGGTGTCGCTGTTGGGTTTGGAGAATTCCTTGATGATTGTGAACAACTCCTTGCTGTTGTGTGCAATAGAATTGATTCTGTCTTGGATGGCTGTTTTCTTGGTGGTTCTGATGAGGTGGTTGTGGGTAGTGATGGCTTCCTTGAAAGCCAATTTTTTCAGGGGGGTCTTGTTGGATCTCCAGGTTCTTCCCAGTCGTCTGCAGTTCCGTTTGGAGTCCGGGGTGAACCAGGTGGCCTTGTTGGTGGTTTGGTGGCTGGACGGTCTCTTGAAGGGGGCGAGGGAGTTGGCGCAGTCTGTGATCCAGCGGTGGAGGTTGTGGGCGGAGGAGTTGGCGTCTGTGGGAGTTGCTGGGGGGGACTTGATTAGGGTGTGGTGCAGTTGGTCTTGGGTGATTTTGTTCTGCGGGGGGGGGAGGTCTGCCGGAGGTCAGTGGTGGGTTTGTTGAAGGAGAAATGCATGCAGTGGTGGTCGGTCCACAGTAGTTTAGTGATGTGGTTAACTGAGATGTGGTTGCCTGCGGAGGAGATCGGGTCGTGGGTGTGACCTGCTATGTGAGTTGGGGAGTTTACGAGTTGCTTCAGTTCCTGGGTTCTGAGGTTTTCCAGGAAGGTGGTGGTGTTGTGGTCGTTTGGGTTGCGTAGGTGGAAGTTGAGGTCGCCGAGGAGGATGTAGTCCGTTGATGCGAGTGCGTGGTGTGTGATGTAATCAGTGATGGTGTCACAGAAGGCGGTCGAGGTCTGGGGGGTCTGTAGCTGAGGGTACTGCGGAGGGTGGTGTTGGGGTTGACCTGAATTTTGAAGTGTAGGTGTTCCAGGCATGGAGAGTGGTCGTCGAAGCTGGTTGTTACTTGGATGGAGTGTTTGTGGATGATGGCTATGCCTCCTCCAGGTCGGTTGATGCGGTCCTTGTGGGAGATCTTGTAGCCATCGGGGATTGCGATGGCGATGTCCGGTGCTGATGCATGGTTCAGCCAGGTCTTGGTGAGGAAGGCGACGTCTAGGGAGGTGGAGTCGAGCAGGTTCCAGATTTTGAGGGTGTGCTTGTGGATGGAGTGGGTGTTGAGGAGGATGCAGTTGAGGTTCTTGCGGCTGTATTTGGGTGTGTTGACTGGTCAGGTTGTAGTCCGGAGGGAGAAGGAGCAGTTGCGGCAGGTGAAAGGTCCACTGGTGTTCAATGGGGATGCTTGATGGCAGGCAGGTGAGATATAGGTGTTGAGCGCACGGAGGGTGTTGGTGTCGTAGTGGTGACCGTTGCCAGGGCCAGGGTTCATGGCGTTGGGCGTGGTCGAGGCGCGGACGGACGCTGATGGGCTTGCATTTGGCGCGCCTTTAGCGCACCCGCTGTGAGCGCCATTAAGTACTGCAGGGAGGTGGGCGGGCAGGAAGGCTGGAGGTTTGAGCAGAAGCAGGGGAAAGAGGCAAAGAAATAGGCAGAGGCTAAGGGGAGAGGGGACTAACTTAAGGTGCTGCAAGCGCCAATATGTACTGCAGGGAGGTGGGCGGGCAGGAAGGCGGGAGGTTTGAGCGGCAGCAGGGGAAAGAAATAGGAAGAGGCTTAGGGGAGAGGGGACTAACCTAAGGGCGCTGCGAGCACCATTAAGTACTGCAGGGAGGTGGGTGGGCAGGAAGGCTGGGAGGCGGGAGGTTTAAGCAGCAGCAGGGGAAAGAGGCAAAGAAATAGGCAGAGGCTAAAGGGAGCGGGGACTAACCTTAGGGCGCTGCGAGCGCCATTAAGTACTGCAGGGAGGTGGGAGGGCAGGAAGGCTGGGAGGCGGGAGGTTTGAGCGGCAGCAGGGGAAAGAGGCAAAGAAATAGGCAGAGGCTAAGGGGAGAGGGGGCTAACCTTAGGGTGCTGCGAGCGCAGGAAGACTGGGAGGCCTTGAAATATACAACTATATAACTTAGCTTACCCAATAGATTGACAGTCCTTCAAATAATACACTACGCTGGAAAATTGTATCGAATATTCGGTTCCGTTTTTTTTGTTCCCACTTTGATTGTGCATGCGTGAATTAGAAAAGCGCGACACCGTAGAGCTCAAGTGATCCACTTTTGATTGGACTAACTAAAATCAGGTAATCGATGACGTCGTTGTTAGGAGGAGCTGAGCGACTATTTCTAACAGTCAAAATACAAATTTCAAATTAAGATATCAAAGAGTGCTTTGACTAGAAAAGTCTATATCTCTTGTGAAGCCCTACAGGCTTAGGTTGTACTATCGTGGTACTCCCAGGTGAATCATACTGGTCATCCCCATACTTAACGGTAGTTGGTAACTCTCTTGTGAAGGTGGTATGTAACTAAATTAGAGTGCTATGACCAACACAGGTCCTTATCTTATGTACAGCCCAACGGGCTTCAACTATATTATAAAGGCACTTCTAAGTGTTACTGCATATTGATAAGATCCATGCTTAAACTATCTCAAAGGTAGTATACCACAAGACAAAACGAACAAATAAGAGACCAGTACTGTAAAGTGAAATGTTACAACAGGTCTTTAAAAAGCTACATTTAGCAACAACAACAGGAAGCAGTGCGAACGCCTGATGCGCGTTTTTCCACTGCTTTTTCAAAGGCATCGGCCGTCGTCCCCACTCTTGCTTCCTTTATATCACAGGCAGCCAATCAAAATCAGGATGCGTCATATGTCATCGGGTTAGTACCACCCGCTTACGGATATTAGGAATCTAATTTGAAAGTTTAGTGGGCATTGTCCGGACCACCTCCAATCAGTATGCATGTTAAGAGGGACGAGTCCTCATCCTTAAACCAATTGGAGCACTTATAATGATCAATGTTTACATCATTTAATTAAGCAGATACCGCAATTCTGTAACTTGTGATTACCAGGAAAAATGCCTTTCATGTTTCCTCATACATCGATAACACTATCAAGTCGCATCACTGCTATCTGACTTATCATTGTTAGAGTCTATCATTTCAATTTCATATTTGAAAAGTCAGCAAAATATCTTATATGCGGATATAGGGGCCGATTTATCAAGAGCCGAGCAGCTCGCCGTAAACAGCAGTTATGAGGCTCCCACTGGAGCCTATGGAAGCGCGCTCTCGTGAGTACAAAGCTTCCGTGCAATGCAAATGCGAGGTCGCGTTCGCATTGCAACTAACTTGTAATACCAGTGCACATTTGCATGCGCTGGTTATAATAAGTGGAGGGCAAATATTGCTTTCACAGAAGCAATATTTTGCGCTCCATTTATAATCTAGCCCATTATATAGAACGTGAATGTGACACTTTATTTGTAGTTCATTTACTTTACATTTATTTGAGCCTTAGGGTCCGATTTATTATGCCCCGTATTGGCCGAAATACATCTGTTTCTGCGTGAGCCTTCAGGCTCACCGGAAACAGGAGTTAAGAAGCAGTGGTCTTAAGACCGCTGCTCCTAAACTCGTACGCCTCCTCTGAGGCTGCGGACAGCAATCTGCCCTATTGTGTACGATCGGGATGATTGACACCCCCTGCTAGCATCCGATTGGCCGCAAATCTGCAGGGGGCGGCATTGCACAAGTAGTTCTGGTGAACTGCTTGTGCAATGTTAAATGCCGACAGTGTATGCTGTCGGCATTCAGCAATGTCTGTCGGACATGATACGCTACAGCTTATCTTGTCGGACAGACATTGATAATTGGGCCCCCATAGTGTTTGTTTCCTATAATTGAACATAAGTTGGTTACTATTATTTCTCAGTGATACTCATCCGTTTTCTAAGTATATATGTGATGTTTCGTACTTTGTCATGTCATATCCCCGCTATATTTGCTTTTTCGTGACATCAAACACATGGGGAGCAGATTTGTGTATATGTTTTTTAACTTATTTTAATATGTGTATTTTCACTTTTTATTGCAAATTAGTAAAAGTTAAGTTTTAATTTACATTTGGCTAACCCCTTACCTCTTATATTATGGGACACATTTCCCCCCATATGGTTTCTTGGTGTGCCCAAACAGTGCTTCTTTCTCTTCTCCTCACTTTGAATTTCTTCTCCTATAATGCCTGAAGAGGTTGGAGAATACATGGCAAGGAATCTCAGACCATTCCTCCATACAGAATCTCTCCAGATCCTTCAAATGTTGAGGTTGATGCTGGTGGACTCTCCTCTTCAGTTCCCCCCACAGGTTTTCCATGGGGTTCAAGTCAAGGAACTGGGATGGCCATGGCAGGACCTTGATTTTTTGGTCAATAAACCATTTTTGTGTTGATTTTGATGTATGTTTTGGATCATTGTCCTGCTGGAAGATCCAACCACAGCCCATTTTAATCTTGTTGGCAGTCAGGTGTTCATTTAACACCTGTTGATATTTGATAGAGTTCATGATGCCATGTATCCTAACAAAATGTCCAGGTCCTCTGGCAGAAAAACAGCCCCCAAACATTAAAGAGCCACCACCATATTTAACCTTGGGCATGAGGTACTTTTCCATATGGCTGCCTCTTTGAGTAAGCCAACCCCACCTCTGGTGTTTATTGACAAAATTCTCTATTTTGGTTTCATCTAACCATAGAACCTGATCCCTTTTAAAGTTCCAATAGTGTTTTCGATGCGGAAAGGCGGCAGTTTAGGAGAATTTCTCAGCGTTAAAAGGTGCCATAGTGCATCACAGTCCTTGGAGGGAGTTGACAACGGCCAACACAGTCCTATTGGAGCCATCTTACAAGGTGAAAGAGTGCATCACATTCCTTGGAGGGAGTTGACAAGGGCCAACACAGCCCCATTGGAGCCATCTGACAAGGTGAAAGAGTGCATCACAGTCCTTGGAGGGAGTTGACAAGGGCCAACACAGCCCCATTGGAGCCATCTGACAAGGTGAAAGAGTGCATCACAGTCCTTGGAGGGAGTTGACAAAGGCTAACACAGCTCCATTGGAGCCATCTGACAAGGTGCCATAGTGCATCACAGTCCTTGGAGGGAGTTGACAGGGCCAACACAGCCCCATTGGAGCCATTTGACAAGGTGCCATAGTGCATCACAGTCCTTGGAGGGAGTTGACAAGGGCCAACACAGCCCCATTGGAGCCATCTGACAAGGTGAAAGAGTGCAATAGGCACAAAAAAAAAAAACGAAAAAGGCCAAATGGCAACAATAACTGTAACAAAGGTAACATGTGGATGAAAGATTCGTATCTGTGCCCTCTGAGCATCTCCGGATCCTCCACTTATGGGGCATCAGCATCACCCTAACCGTCCTGTTCATTTCCAGCTGCGGATTCATGCATTGACTCTAAACGCATCATACATTGTAGAGTCAAGCGCTGAATCCGTAGCTGGGCATGCATGGTGTCATGCATCCTTCCCAGCAACAGACTGTTCCTCTGCATGGTCTGCTCTATACGTGCTAGAGCCTCTAGCGTTAACCATGCTGAATCAAAACCTAAAATAAAGAAAATAAAGAAAATTATTGATAATTACAGAACTAAATAAAAAGAGAGCAAAGAGACATTGTAATAATAAAGACAAATCATTATTATAATTAAATATTCTATATAGAAGATTTACACATTAAATATTTTCTTCCTACATAAACCATTAAAGGGACAGTTTACTCAAAAACGATCTCCCCTCTAATTGGTTCACAATGATCCACTTTACCTGCTTGAGTGTATTAAATTGTTTATAAGTATTTCCATTGTCCTTACATTGGCATTGGAAATAGTTTATTTAGCCTGTGGTATCCACACCTATCCTTAAACCTTTTGGCCTCGAGGCCAAGTTGTGTAAACACAGCAAGCAGAAGAAATTACACTCCCAGTGGGTTATAGAAGAGATAAGGTAATAAAAAGTTAATTTTCTATTGTTCTATCAAAGTAGTGGTGATTGGTATATGGAGTGATATGAGATAAAGTATGTTATAATGTGGATTTCGAATGATACTTACATCTGTGGCTGGGAAGGATAATCCGACACCCAGGACAATGAAGGTGGGGATTGGGGTAAAAGTCTGGAGCGGGAGGGGAGGGGGGAGGGATGGGATTGGGCTTCCGCTCTGGGATAGCCCGTACAGCTGGGGAGTCAGGGGCCTGGTTAGTTGAGGGGGGCAAAGGGGCGTTTTTGGGGAGGGACAGGACAGGAGGAATGGGAAGGGCCGGGAGTGGCTTCTGCCTGGGGAGGGGCCTGTGGAGGGGCTTCTGCCTGGGGAGGGGCTTCTTCCTGGGGAGGGGCTTATGTCTGGGGAGGGGCCTGGGGAGGGGCGGGAGGCTGATGCCCAGAAGTGGAAGGTCCATCTAAAATATATAACAAAAATATATAGACATATATGATATCAAAAAATATTAGTATCTTTAAAGAAACAACGATTCAACATTAGTTAAAGTCTGGATTCTTGTTCTCATAAAATATTGATACAAGGTCACAATAATTACTATGTTTTAAGTTATTGATTTATTGGACTCAAATATAATTACTTGTAAGATTTCATTGATCCTTTCAACTCTGAATCTTCCCTGTTATTTTTCATGTAACATTTTATAAATACATTACAAATCATATTTATTAAAGGCAACATTATGTGCTAATATTTAGAATTTGATAATATATTTATATTTTGGATAATATTTCGGTATGCATTTGATATTGAAATGCAATAGAGTTCTGTTAGACACATGCCCGTGGATTGATTTCTGAAAATTCAAACATTGAATAATATGGTAGTGTGTAATATTCTGAAATTGAAATGTCCACTCCACCTAACCTTTTAAACCAGGTACACACTGATTGACATATATATTTCGGTGATTGCCTTTGTAATCTTTAATGTTCTAATTTCAAGCTTGATGCTTCAATCAATTACTCTTCAAAATATATACACAGTAGATACTACCATTCATATTATCTATTAATAATATAATCTTCACTATCATCTGATTCAATTTTCCGATTAATGTTGTGAATCTCTCTTTTACATTAGGATTAAATGCAGGGTCGGCTCCAGAACGAATGAAATGGGGGGGCATTTTTTTTTCACGAGGGGGCACGCATTTAAAAAGCATGTATGAGAGTCAAAATAAGAGCAGACCTACTGTGGCAGTCCAGGGGTTACATTTATCAGATCTCTGGCTGTGCAGGAGTTAGATTTGTTTATATTTCTGGAAGTGCAGCGGTTACATGTGTCATATCTCAAGGAGTATAGGGGTTACATTTATAAGATGTATGGCAGTGCCGCAGCAGTTACATTTACCAGATTTATGGCAGTGCAGGGGTTACATTTGTCATATCTCAGGAATGTCTCCCACACAGGGATAGGCACAGACAAAGGCTGTGGCGGACATTTTCCAAAGTACAGACCGTATTGAAGGACACCAAAGTACATTTGAAATTAAAAACATTATTTTATAGTGCTTTGTGTTATTATTCTGATGCAGATACCACTGACCCTATAACCAGCCCTCCTCTGGCTATACCCATGAGCCAGTGTCACTACTGTGTCATTATACTCATGCAGATACCACTGATCCTATAACCAGCCCTCCTCTGGTTATGCCCATGAGCCAGTGTCACTACTGTGTCATTATACTCATGCAGATACCACTGATCCTATAACCAGCCCTCCTCTGGTTATACCCATGAGCCAGTGTCACTACTGTGTCATTATATAGTGCTGGGTGTTATTATACTGATGCAGATACCACTGATCCTATAACCAGCCCTCCTCTGGCTATACCCATGTGCCAGTGTCACTACTGTGTCATTATATAGCGCTGGGTGTTATTATACTGATGCAGATACCACTGATCCTATAACCAGCCCTCCTCTGGCTATACCCATGAGCCAGTGTCACTACTGTGTCATTATATAGCGCTGGGTGTTATTATACTGATGCAGATTCCACTGATCCTATTACCAGCCCTCCTCTGGCTATACCCATGTGCCAGTGTCACTACTCTGTCATTATATAGCGCTGGGAGTTATACTGATGCAGATTCCACTGATCCTATAACCAGCCCTCCTCTGGCTATACCCATGAGCCAGTGTCACTACTGTGACATTATATAGCGCAGGGTGTTATTATACTGATGCAGATACCAGTGACCCTATAACCAGACCTTGTCTGGCTATACGCATGTGCCAGTGTCACTAGTGTATCTTTGTATAGAGCTGGGTGTTATTATGCAGATGCACATCCAGTATTTCAATCAGGCTTTATTTATTCCATAACATCACCCAATATTGCTAGCAGTCTCTTGACAAGCCACTAACCTTATTCACACTACATATTTTTTTTTCTATTATTTAATCAGAAAGAAAAGATATAATAAGGTTGTGGCGGACACTGCAAGGGCTAGTCACGGACACCGGTGTCCATGTACGGACACCTTGCCTATCCCTGCTCCCACATATGACACAGCCAGTGGACACTGTTTGCATGTGTAGCTCTACCAATGACCCTACTAATGATCAAATAAGCTTTTACGTGACAATAAGTTCGAGTCCCAAGCAGTACATTACTTGTACAGATATTATTAATGATATTTACCAGCACACACACAGTATATACAGTATGTATATACACACAAATTATATATATATATATATATATATATATATATATATATATAAATACACATACACACACATAGTATATATATATATATATATATATATATATATATATACACACACATACACATGGTATATATGTATATACAAACACATATATATATATATATATATATACACACACAAACAATATATATATATATATATATACACACAGTGTGTGTATTGTGTGTATGTATGTATGTGTGTGTATATATGTATATATATATATATATATATATATATATATATATATATATATATATATATATAAAACAACCTTGGGGACAAATAGGAGATGTTTTGAAACATGTAAATAATAAACATAAGGCTATTTCACTCATTGTCCCACAGCTACATTTGAAGTGTGTGTATTTGAGCACCTATAATCTGACACACATTTTACGCTGATCACTGCAGATAAAGCAGGCACAATGCACACTTGTTTTGTGTGACCTGCAGTGGGGAAACCAATGAATTCCCAATTTGCCTCTTTATCTGTGGCTGCCAGGATATAAATCACAATAGGGAAGGGATACTACTCTCACACACACATTGGTTATACGGCTGTGTTTTCACAAACTTACTTCTGCCTTCCCTCTCACTGACTGTTAGCTTCTCCCAGCACTTCCTGCAGAGGTCTGATGATGTCATCATCTCACTTCAGCTCTGTAGTAAGTGGGCTAGCAGGAGGAGGGGCATTGCAAGCCCTAGGTTAACTGTGAGAGCACCAGCAGGGAAATGCAACTTTATTTGTTATTTGGCTGTAAATAGAGGAGAGTAAAGAGATTAGCTGGGCCCCCCAGTGGCGGATCTCACTTTTAAAATTAAATTTTTTTTTATTTTTTTTTAAATGACTTCTTTTGCCCTGGGGGGCACAGCATTCCATTTGGGGGGGCATTGCCCCCCAAAGCCCCCCCTTAGAGCTGACCCTGATTAAATGTATGTCATCACAATATTAAGACACATTCATCAATGCATGCTTTAATTTCGTGGAATATTAATGTTTTTTGTATTGAAATGGACAGTCTACACATAAATATAATAAAAATATATTAACATCTCATATATCATGAAATCAAATCAAGGCATTTAAACATGATTATGTTTTATGTATACTTAGAAGTGGTTTTGAATTTATAAACAATGATGGCATAAGGATAAGGTCTGCATATAGGCACTCAGATGAATAGCAATGACTGTCTGTACAATCAGAAGATGATTATTGTGGTTTTGCATGGAATATGCATGTGACATCATGATGTCATTAATGAAAAATCATACATAAATGAAAGAAAAATAAAAACATATGGGGCGCGAACCGATATAGATTGTAGTTTGCGGCGCAAGCGAGGGAACCCCCGCCGCCAGTAGTTTCAGCTCGCAACTCGAGCTATCCAATATACCACGCCGGCAATTGCTAAAGTGCCATAAGTCGGATAAACCAGCGATGTCCAGAAATCTGCGTAAGTACAAATTTCTGGAGTCGCCAGTGACTTACGGCACTTTAGAAACTGCCGGCGCCTACAAAATCTGACTAAGTTATTAAATCTCCCGTACTGTCTAACACGGCTCCCAAACATAGCCCGACACGTCTAACCCTCTATCCGCTATCCCCCCTCACTCTCCTAATAATAAATGTATTAACCCCTAAACCGCCGCTCCTGGACCCCGCCGCCATCTAATAAAGTTATTAAGCCCTAAACCGCCGATCCCGGACCCCGCCGCCACCTACATTAACTACCCCCTAATGTGAGCCCCTTACACCACCACCACCTACATTAACTACCCCCTAATGTGAGCCCCTTACACCGCCGCCACCTACATTACCTACCCCCTAATGTGAGCTCCTACCCCGCCGCCAGCTATATTAAAATTATTAACCCCTAATCTAATCCCCCTACCCCGCCGCCAGCTATATTAAAATTATTAACCCCTAATCTAATCCCCCTACCCCACCGCCAGCTATATTAAAATTATTAACCCCTAATCTAATCCCCCTACCCCGCCGCCAGCTATATTACAATTATTAACCCCTAATTTAATCCCTCTACACCGCCGCCAGCTATATTAAATACATTAACCCCTAATCTATCCCCCTAAAATAACCAGCTCTATTACCAGCCCTTAAAAGGGCCTTTTGCGTGGCATTGCCCCAAAGTAACAGCTCTATTGCCAGCCCTTAAAAGGGCTTTTTGCTGGGCATTTCCCCAAAGTAATCAGCTCTTTTACCAGCCCTTAAAAGGGCTTTTTGCGGGGCATTGTCACAAAGTAATCAGCTCTTTTGCCTCTAATCTAAATCCCCCTACACCGCCGCCACCTATAATAAATGTATTACCCCCTAATCCCCCTACACCGCGGCCACCTATATTAAATAGATTAACCCCTAATCTGACCCCCTACACTGCCGCCATCTATATTAACTATATTAACCCTAATTATATTAGGGTTAATATAGTTATTATATTATATATATTAACTATATTAACCCTAATTATATTAGGGTTAATATAGTTAATATAGTTATTATATTATATATATTAACCCTAATTATATTAGGGTTAATATAGTTAATATCGTTATTATATTATATATATATTAAGTATAATAACCCTATCTAACTCTAACACCCCTAACTAAATTCTTATTAAAATAAATCTAATTAATATTAATATTATTCATTAAAATATTCCTATTTAAATCTAAATACTTACCTATAAAATAAACCCTAAGATAGCTACAATATAATTAATAATTGCATTGTAGCTATTTTAGAGTTTATATTTATTTTACAGGTAACTTGGTATTTATTTTAACTAGGTACAATAGCTATTAAATAGTTAATAACTATTTAATAGCTACCTTGTTAAAATAATTACCAATTAACCTGTAAAATAAATCCTAACCTAAGTTACAAATACACCTACACTATCAATAAATAAACTACAAATATCTAAACTAAAATACAATTAAATACACTAAACTAAATTACAAAAACAGACAAACACTAAATTACAAAAAATAAAAAAAGATTACAAGAATTTTAAGCTAATTACACCTATTCTAAGCCCCCTAATAAAAAAACAAAGCCCCCCAAAATAATCTAAATTACAAAAGTTAACAGATCTATTACCAGCCCTTAAAAGGGCTTTATGCGGGGCATGCCCCAAAGTAATCAGCTCTTTTGCCTGTAAAAAAAAACACAATACCACCCCCCAAAATTTACAACCCACCACCCACATACCCCTACTCTAAACCCACCCAAACCCCCCTTAAAAAAAACTAACACTAAGCCCCAGAAGATCTCCCTACCTTGTGTCGTCTTCACCCATTCAGGCCGAACTCTTCATCCAATCCGGGCGATGTCTTCATCCAAGCGGCAAAGAAGAAGTCTTCCACCCGGGCGATGTCTTCATCCAAGCGGCAAAGAAGAAGTCTTCCATCCCGGCGATGTCTTCATCCAAGCGGCAAAGAAGAGGTCCTCCATCGGGGCGAAGATTTCCTCCAAGCGGCATCTTCAATCTTCTTTCTTCCGACCTCCCACACGGAACATCCAGCTGGCCCGACGACTGAAAGACGAATGAAGTTTCCTTTAAATGACGTCATCCAAGATGGCGTCCCTCGAATTCCGATTGGCTGATAGGATCCAATCAGCCAATCAGATTGAGCATGCATTCTATTGGCTGATCGGAACAGCCAATAGAATGCGAGCTCAATCTGATTGGCTGATTGAATCAGCCAATCAGATTTTCTTACCTTAATTCCGATTGGCTGGTAGAATCCTATCAGCCAATCGGAATTTGAGGGACTCCATCTTGGATGACGTCATTTAAAGGAAACTTCATTCGTCGTTCAGTCGTCGGGCCTGCTGGATGTTCCGCGTCGGAGGTCGGAAGAAAGAAGATTGAAGATGCCGCTTGGAGGCAAACTTTGCCCCGATGGAGGACCTCTTCTTTGTCGCTTGGATGAAGACATCGCCGGGATGGAAGACTTCTTCTTTGCCGCTTGGATGAAGACATCGCCCGGATGGAAGACTTCTTCTTTGCCGCTTCGATGAAGACATCGCCCGGATTGGATGAAGAGTTTGGCCCGGCTGGGTGAAGACGACTCAAGGTAGGGAGATCTTCTGGGGCTTAGTGTTAGGTTTTTTTTAAGAGGGGTTTAGGTGGGTTTAGAGTAGGGGTATGTGGGTGGTGGGTTGTAATGTTGGGGGGTGGTATTGTGTTTTTTTTTACAGACAAAAGAGCTGATTACTTTGGGGCATGCCCCGCAAAAGGCCCTTTTAAGGGCTGGTAATAGAGCTGTTAACTTTTGTAATTTAGATTAGGGTAGGGATTTTTTTTTATTTTGGGGGGCTTTATTATTTTATTAGGGGGCTTAGAATAGGTGTAATTAGCTTCAAAATCTTGTAATTTTTTATTTTTTGGGGCTTAGAATAGGTGTAATTAGCTTAAAAATCTTGTAAATCTTTTTTTATTTTTTGTAATTTAGTGTTTGTTTTTGTAATTTAGTTTAGTTTATTTAATTGTATTTTAGTTTAGATATTTGTAGTTTATTTAATTAATTTATTGATAGTGTAGGTGTATTTGTAACTTAGGTTAGGATTTATTTTACAGGTAAATTGGTAATTATTTTAACTAGGTAGCTATTAAATAGTTATTAACTATTTAATAGCTATTGTACCTAGTTAAAATAAATACCAAGTTACCTGTAAAATAAATATAAACCCTAAAACAGCTACAATGTAATTATTAAATATATTGTAGCTATCTTAGGGTTTATTTTATAGGTAAGTATTGAGATTTAAATAGGAATAATTTAGTTAATATTATTAATTTTATTTAGATTTATTTTAATAATAATTAAGTTAGGGGTGTTAGAGTTAGATAGGATTAATATAGTTAATATATATATATATAATATAATAACAATATTAACTATATTAACCCTAATATAATTAGGGTTAATATAGTTAATATAGATGGCGCGGTGTAGGGGAGTCAGATTAGGGGTTAATCTATTTAATATAGGTGGTGGCGGTGTAGGGGGATTAGATTAGGGGGTAATACATTTATTATAGGTGGCGGCGGTGTAGGGGGATTTAGATTAGAGGGAAAAGAGCTGATTACTTTGTGACAATGTCCTACAAAAAGCCCTTTTAAGGGCTGGTAAAAGAGCTGATTACTTTGGGGAAATGCCCCGCAAAAAGCCCTTTTAAGGGCTGGCAATAGAGCTGTTACTTTGGGGCAATGCCAAGAAAAAGGCCCTTTTAAGGGCTGGTAATAGAGCTGGTTACTTTAGAGGGATTAGATTAGGGGTTAATGTATTTAATATAGCTGGCGGCGGTGTAGGGGGATTAGATTAGGGGTTAATGTATTTAATATAGCTGGCGGCGGTGTAGGGGGATTAGATTAGGGGTTAATGTATTTAATATAGCTGGCGGCGGGTAGGGGGATTAGATTAGGGGTTAATAATTTTAATATAGCTGGCGGCGGGGTAGGAGCTCACATTAGGGGGTAGGTAATGTAGATGGCGGCGGTGTAAGGGGCTCACATTAGGGGGTAGGTAATGTAGGTGGCGGCGGTGTAAGGGGCTCACATTAGGGGGTAGGTAATGTAGGTGGCGGCGGTGTAAGGGGCTCACATTAGGGGGTAGGTAATGTAGGTGGCGGCGGTGTAAGGGGCTCACATTAGGGGGTAGGTAATGTAGATGGCGGCTTGGTAGGGGCTCACATTGGGGGTTATTCATTTAATGTAGGTGGCGGCGGGGTCCGGGAGCGGCGGTTTAGGGGTTAAATACTTTATTAGGGATTGCGGCGGGGGTTCGCGGTTGACAGGTAAATAGACATTGCGCATGCGTTAGGTGTTAGGTTTTATTTTGCAGGTAGTTTAGGGAGTTACGGGGTTCCAGTACACAGCGTAAGGCTTACTACGCCTGCAATTTGTGGCGAGGTGAAAATGGTAAGATTTCTCCATTTTTGCCACGTAAGTCCTTACGCTGTATATTGGATACCAAACTACGCTGGTTTGGTATACCTGCCTATGGGCCAAAAAACTACGGCCGAAGGCAGAAATATACGAGCGTAACTTCTAGGTTACGCCGTATATGTGATACCAAACCAGCGCAAAATTTGGTGTCGCCGGCTTTTGCGGGCGACGCTGCATATCGGATCGAGGCCATGTTCATGCTGCATGATATAGAAAGGGGGGCAGTAGAGTATTGTAAAAATAATGGAATAATACATTTTAAAGTGCCAAAGCTGTAGACTTTGTTTTTCTTCCAGAGAATGTTTTTTAAACAATAATACATGTTCGATACATGTTATATATATTTGACATACCATCAGACTCCAAGGGAGCCACTTCCTCCTCCATCCCACATGTTACATCAATCTCTGTATAACATAATATGTTGTGTACACATTAAAATCCAATATTCTAACATATGCTACTGTTGCTCAAGGACACACATCAATGTTGCATTAAAGATATACTGAACCAAAGTTAGTAATTACATAATTTTGATGGAGCATACAAATGAAATTAGATTTGTAATTTTCGATGAGTAATAATAACATTTTAGTGTTTGTATTTTTAAAAAAGTTATCAAAAGCTGAGTACATGGAACATTTAATAGTTCTCATGTGTGTATCACTTGATGATTGTTGTCTAAATTTATACTAAAAAGAAACATATGCTATCCATGTTCTGAAGCACAAAGGTGTAGACTAAGAAGCTTTAAGATCTTAATCTTAAACCCCAAAAAATAGATATATAATCAGAGGAGTAAATTATATGTTTTATTCAAATGAAATGCTTCATCAGAATCATGATCATAATATGTATTAAAAATACACCTTCAATGACATATGAATGAGTTAATGGACTTACCCGAAGCCAGCAAAGGCAGGTCACTATTGGTGCTGGGTCCCTCTGGGCTCCCCACAACAACTTCATCTATTAATGATATAGATATATATTAGTGAACACAGTTTGGACATCACTAAATCCCATCAGAATAGAATATTCAAAAACATAATTTATGCTTACCTGATAAATTCCTTTCTTCTGTAGTGTGATCAGTCCACGGGTCATCATTACTTCTGGGATATTACTCCTCCCCAACAGGAAGTGCAAGAGGATTCACCCAGCAGAGCTGCATATAGCTCCTCCCCTCTACGTCACTCCCAGTCATTCGACCAAGGACCAACGAGAAAGGAAAAGCCAAGGGTGAAGTGGTGACTGGAGTATAAATTAAAAAATATTTACCTGCCTTAAAAACAGGGCGGGCCGTGGACTGATCACACTACAGAAGAAAGGAATTTATCAGGTAAGCATAAATTATGTTTTCTTCTGTTAAGTGTGATCAGTCCACGGGTCATCATTACTTCTGGGATACCAATACCAAAGCAAAAGTACACGGATGACGGGAGGGATAGGCAGGCTCTTTATACAGAAGGAACCACTGCCTGAAGAACCTTTCTCCCAAAAATAGCCTCCGATGAAGCAAAAGTGTCAAATTTGTAAAATTTGGAAAAAGTATGAAGCGAAGACCAAGTTGCAGCCTTGCAAATCTGTTCAACAGAGGCCTCATTCTTGAAGGCCCAAGTGGAAGCCACAGCTCTAGTAGAATGAGCTGTAATTCTTTCAGGAGGCTGCTGTCCAGCAGTCTCATAAGCTAAACGAATTATGCTACGAAGCCAAAAAGAAAGAGAGGTAGCGGAAGCTTTTTGACCTCTCCTCTGCCCAGAGTAAATGACAAACAGAGAAGACGTTTGTCGAAATTCCTTAGTTGCCTGTAAGTAAAATTTTAGAGCACGGACTACATCCAGGTTGTGCAGTAGACGTTCCTTCTTTGAAGAAGGATTTGGGCATAAAGAAGGAACAACAATCTCTTGATTGATATTCCTGTTAGTAACTACCTTAGGTAAGAACCCAGGTTTAGTACGCAGGACTACCTTATCCGAATGAAAAATCAAATAAGGAGAATCACAATGTAAGGCTGATAATTCAGAGACTCTTCGAGCCGAGGAAATAGCCATTAAAAATAGAACTTTCCAAGATAACAACTTTATATCAATGGAATGAAGGGGTTCAAACGGAACGCCCTGTAAAACATTAAGAACAAGGTTTAAACTCCATGGTGGAGCAACAGTTTTAAACACAGGCTTAATTCTGGCCAAAGCCTGACAAAAAGCCTGGACGTCAGGAACTTCTGACAGACGTTTGTGTAACAGAATGGACAGAGCTGAGATCTGTCCCTTTAATGAACTAGCAGATAAACCCTTTTCTAAACCTTCTTGTAGAAAAGACAATATCCTAGGAATCCTAACCTTACTCCAAGAGTAACCTTTGGATTCACACCAATATAGGTATTTACGCCATATCTTATGGTAAATCTTTCTGGTAACAGGTTTCCTAGCCTGTATTAAGGTATCAATAACTGACTCAGAAAATCCACGTCTTGATAAAATCAAGCGTTCAATTTCCAAGCAGTCAGCTTCAGAGAAGTTAGATTTTGATGTTTGAAGGGACCCTGTATCAGAAGGTCCTGTTTCAGAGGTAGAGACCAAGGTGGACAGGATGACATGTCCACCAGGTCTGCATACCAAGTCCTGCGTGGCCACGCAGGTGCTATTAGAATCACTGATGCTCTCTCTTGTTTGATTCTGGCAATCAATCGAGGAAGCAACGGGAAGGGTGGAAACACGTAAGCCATCCTGAAGTCCCAAGGTGCTGTCAGAGCATCTATCAGGACTGCTCCTGGATCCCTGGATCTGGACCCGTAACGAGGAAGCTTGGCGTTCTGTCGAGACGCCATGAGATCTATCTCTGGTTTGCCCCAACGTCGAAGTATTTGGGCAAAGACCTCCGGATGAAGTTCCCACTCCCCCGGATGAAAAGTCTGACGACTTAAGAAATCTGCCTCCCAGTTCTCCACTCCCGGGATGTGGATTGCTGACAGGTGGCAAGAGTGAGACTCTGCCCAGCAAATTATCTTTGATACTTCCATCATAGCTAGGGAGCTTCTTGTCCCTCCCTGATGGTTGATGTAAGCTACAGGAGGGCATTGAGAACTGCTCTCAATTCCAGAATGTTTATTGGCAGGAGACTCTCCTCCTGACTCCATTGTCCCTGAGCCTTCAGAGAATTCCAGACGGCACCCCAACCTAGAAGGCTGGCGTCTGTTGTTACAATTGTCCAGTCTGGTCTGCTGAATGGCATCCCCCTGGACAGATGTGGCCGAGAAAGCCACCATAGAAGAGAATTTCTGGTCTCTTGATCCAGATTCAGAGAAGGGGATAAGTCTGAGTAATCCCCATTCCACTGACTTAGCATGCACAGTTGCAGTGGTCTGAGGTGTAAGCGTGCAAAGGGTACTATGTCCATTGCCGCTACCATTAAGCCGATTACCTCCATGCATTGAGCCACTGACGGGTGTTGAATGGAATGAAGGGTGCGGCAAGCACTTTGAAGTCTTGTTAGCCTGTCCTCTGTCAGGTAAATCTTCATTTCTACAGAATCTATAAGAGTCCCCAGGAAGGGAACTCTTGTGAGTGGAACGAGTGAACTTTTCTTTTCGTTCACCTTCCATCCATGTGACCTTAGAAATGCCAGCACTAACTCTGTATGAGACTTGGCAGTTTGAAAGCTTGAAGCTTGTATCAGAATGTCGTCTAGGTATGGAGCTACCGAGATTCCCCGCGGTCTTAGTACCGCCAGAAGAGCACCCAGAACCTTTGTGAAGATTCTTGGAGCTGTAGCCAATCCGAATGGAAGAGCCACAAACTGGTAATGCCTGTCTAGGAAGGCAAACCTTAGGTACCGATAATGATCTTTGTGAATCGGTATGTGAAGGTAAGCATCTTTTAAATCTACAGTGGTCATGTATTGACCCTCTTGGATCATAGGTAAAATTGTCCGAATAGTCTCCATCTTGAACGATGGAACTCTTAGGAATTTGTTTAGGATCTTTAAGTCCAGGATTGGTCTGAAAGTTCCCTCTTTTTTGGGAACCACAAACAGATTTGAGTAAAACCCCTGTCCCTGTTCCGATCGTGGAACTGGATGGATTACTCCCATTAACAAGAGCTCTTGTACGCAGCGTAGAAACGCCTCTTTCTTTGTCTGGATTGTTGACAATCTTGACAGATGAAATCTCTCTCTTGGAGGAGAGTATTTGAAGTCCAGAAGGTATCCCTGAGATATTATCTCTAGCGCCCAGGGATCCTGAACATCTCTTGCCCAAGCCTGGGCGAAGAGAGAAAGTCTGCCCCCCACTAGATCCGATCCCGGATCGGGGGCCCTCAATTCATGCTGTTTTAGGGGCAGCAGCAGGTTTCCTAGTCTGCTTGCCCTTGTTCCAGGACTGGTTAGGTTTCCAGCCTTGTCTGTAGCGAGCAACAGCTCCTTCCTGTTTTGGTGCAGAGGAAGTTGATGCTGCTCCTGCTTTGAAATTACGAAAGGAACGAAAATTAGACTGTCTAGTCTTGGCTTTGGCTTTGTCCTGAGGCAGGGCATGGCCTTTACCTCCTGTAATGTCAGCGATAATCTCTTTCAACCCGGGCCCGAATAAGGTCTGCCCTTTGAAAGGTATATTAAGCAATTTAGACTTAGAAGTAACATCAGCTGACCAGGATTTTAGCCACAGCGCCCTGCGTGCCTGAATGGCGAATCCTGAATTCTTCGCCGTAAGTTTAGTAAGATGTACTACGGCCTCCGAAATGAATGAATTAGCTAGTTTAAGGACTCTAAGCCTGTCCGTAATGTCGTCCAGAGTAGCTGAACCAATGTTCTCTTCCAGAGACTCAATCCAGAATGCCGCTGCAGCCGTGATCGGCGCAATGCATGCAAGGGGTTGCAATATAAAACCTTGTTGAACAAACATTTTCTTAAGGTAACCCTCTAACTTTTTATCCATTGGATCTGAAAAAGCACAGCTATCCTCCACCGGGATAGTGGTACGCTTAGCTAAGGTAGAAACTGCTCCCTCCACCTTAGGGACCGTTTGCCATAAGTCCCTTGTGGTGGCGTCTATTGGAAACATTTTTCTAAATATCGGAGGGGGTGAGAACGGCACACCGGGTCTATCCCACTCCTTAGTAACAATTTCAGTAAGTCTCTTAGGTATAGGAAAAACCTCAGTACTCGTCGGTACCGCAAAATATTTATCCAACCTACACATTTTCTCTGGTATTGCAACTGTGTTACAATCATTCAGAGCCGCTAACACCTCCCCTAGTAATAAACGGAGGTTTTCCAGTTTAAATTTAAAATTTGAAATATCTGAATCCAGTCTGTTTGGATCAGAACCGTCACCCACAGAATGAAGTTCTCCGTCCTCATGTTCTGCCACCTGTGACGCAGTGTCTGACATGGCCCTAATATTATCAGCGCACTCTGTTCTCACCCCAGAGTGATCACGCTTACCTCTTAGTTCTGGTAATTTAGCCAAAACCTCAGTCATAACAGTAGCCATATCCTGTAATGTGATTTGTAATGGCCGCCCAGATGTACTCGGCGCTACAATATCACGCACCTCCCTCTGACCGGGAGATGTAGGTACTGACACGTGAGGCGAGTTAGTCGGCATAACTCTCCCCTCGTTGTTTGGTGAAATTTGTTCAATTTGTACAGATTGACTTTTATTTAAAGTAGCATCAATACAGTTAGTACATAAATTTCTATTGGGCTCCACTTTGGCATTGCAACAAATGACACAGGTATCATCCTCTGAATCAGACATGTTTAACACACTAGCAAATAAACTTGCAACTTGGAAATACAATTCAATTAGAATAATATTAAAATGTACTGTGCCTTTAAGAAGCACAGAAGATCTATGACAGTTGAAAATTAATAAATTGAAACAGTTATAGCCTCAATCCTTGTAAACAACACAACTTTAGCAAAGGTTTAATCCCATTAGCAAAGATAACAAATTCTGAAAGCAGGAAACAAATTACAGAATAAACGTTTTTTATCTCAGTCAAACTATAATTCTCACAGCTCTGCTGAGAGAAATTACCTCCCTCAAAATAAGTTTTGAAGACCCCTGAGCTCTGTAGAGATGAACCGGATCATGCAGGGAATACAATGAGTTGCTGACTGAAATATTTGATGCATAGAAAAAGCGCCAAAAAACGGCCCCTCCCCCTCACACACAGCAGTGAGGGAGAACAGAAACTGTCCGAAAAACAGATTAAGCAACTGCCAAGTGGAAAAATAGTGCCCAAACATTTATTCACACAGTACCTCAGCAAATGAAAACGATTTTACATTCCAGCAAAAACGTTAAACATAATCTCTAGTTATTAAACAGCTTTATGTATTTCTTACAGTGTAATTCTAGTGAAGTACCATTCCCCAGAATACTGAAGTGTAAAGTATACATACATGACATTATATCGGTATGGCAGGATTTTCTCATCAATTCCATTGTCAGAAAATAAAAACTGCTACATACCTCTATGCAGATTCATCTGCCCGCTGTCCCCTGATCTGAAGTTTACCTCACTCCTCAGATGGCCGAGAACAGCAATATGATCTTAACTACTCCGGCTAAAATCATAGCAAAACTCTGGTAGATTCTTCTTCAAACTCTGCCAGAGAGGTAATAACACACTCCGGTGCTATTTTAAAATAACAAACTTTTGATTGAAGATATAAAACTAAGTATAATCACCATAGTCCTCTCACACATCCTATCTAGTCGTTGGGTGCAAGAGAATGACTGGGAGTGACGTAGAGGGGAGGAGCTATATGCAGCTCTGCTGGGTGAATCCTCTTGCACTTCCTGTTGGGGAGGAGTAATATCCCAGAAGTAATGATGACCCGTGGACTGATCAAACTTAACAGAAGAAATAATATAATTAGAAATGTGAAGAATAGAGCACAAATATGAACAATAAAGGCATGAGTTAATCAAGGTGATTCTAAAGAAAATGATGTCTTTCACATATGTTAAATTTCTTACTATACTAGACAGACAATTCATCTCATATGATTCTGTGGCATATCTAAATATAGCTATTGATCAATGTTTTTAAAATAATACACACAAACAACACTTTGAATAACAACTGGTGACAAATGTAACCGAAGCCATGTGGCACATAGATCCATTTGTGCAATGTACAGTAATCTTTTTTAGGACACAACACATATTGATCACAATGCAAAACAGAAGATATCTGTAAAAATATGTCATCATGGTGCTTATATCTATAAAGTAAGTCCAAGAGTGAATATGTGATTTAGATATCAATATTGTTTCATCAAAACAATGTAAGGATGAATGAAGATATTTATTATTAAAGGGACACTGACCACAATTTTTTAATTCAGTGATTCAAATAGAACATGCAATTTTAATCAAATTTAACATTTACTCCTATTATCAATATGTCCGCGTTCTGTTGCTTTATTTATTTTAAAAATAAGGCAGCTAAGCAATATTTTGGTTCAGAAAATATTGGTCGGTGAATGTATCCACCAATCAGCAAGAACAACCCAGGTTGTTCCCAAAAAATGGACCTGCATCTAAATTTACATTCTTGCTTTTCAAATAAATATACCAAGAGAATAACGGAAATATGATTATAGGAGTAAATGAGAAAGTTTATTAATATTGCATGCTCTATCTGAATGACAAAAGACAACTTTTTTGTTCAGTGTCCCTTTAATATTAAAATATCTTTATTTGACAATGTCGTTGTTAATGAATTGTCTAGTCCATATGTTGCTGTAATGAATGGGATGGAGCATGCAATTACAATCAAATATGTAATTTAAGGATATTATCAAGATTCTTTAATTATCCTTCTCTCTTAAAGGGACATGAAACTAAAAATGTGTAATTGTATTAATTTTCATGTTTCAAATCCAGCCTGTGATTTAAAAAAACCTTTCCAATAGACTTATTTTTGTCTATTTTGCTTCATTGTCGTATAATCTTTTTTTAAAGGAGCAACTATGTACTACTGTTATCTGAAGACATGAGTTGAACCAATGAAAATAGGCAATTTTCTGCATCAAACAATCAGCCGGTTACTCCAAGTAATGCACTGCTGATCCGGAGCCTACCTAGATATGATTTTCTAATAAGGATAACAATAGACTGAAGCAATTTATATAATCGAATCAAATTTGAATTTAGACACATGTGTCTAAATCCTAAAAGTGAAATGTTTGTTTTCATGTCCCTTTAATGATAAGAATAAAAAATCAAAGCATATGAGATGTATATTTTTCTAATCTGCACATATGCAAAAATGTGTTAGTGTTGTCTAAATGTATTCCAAAAATGTCAAGCACTACACAGGGGCAGAATATAAAATGGCCAGGAACATAAAATTACAATAAAATGAAGATATCAAGAATAGAAGGGATATCTTCAAATACTCATAATTTGAGATTTGTATTACAATGTAATCTTGTGATTCTTATTTTAAAATAACAAGAAAAGAGAATTAGAGTATCCATATAAATATCGATCAATGTGAATGTATTATGTAATGTTATGTCCAGGTTATGTCCAGGTTTGTAGACAAAGGTAAATTAAAATGAGACATACCATGCTGTGACGAACCCTGGCTTGAGGTTCCAGCACCAACACCCATATCTGTAAAATATTCAATCAGGATTGGATATCATTAATACAAATCAGGCACAAGGCCGGCTCATGTAACCCGAATGACCTATAAATAATGAACATAACAAAATGACAAATATTAAAAATATCGTTCAAATTATTATATTAAAATACAATTCATTTGTGTACACGAAAATCCCCTAAAATAAACATTTTCATAAAAAAAAAAATGATATGTTTAAATCGCATTCTCTATCTGCCAATTTAAGCTAGGACATGCTACCTATGCATATTTCGCATAAACCAGACATTTGCTAAAAGAGAAACAAACGGTTTAATGGTTAAATTGCATCCTAGAGCTGCCTATTTAAGCTAAGACATGCTACATATCTGTTTGGAGCTAAAACTAGACATTTGCAGAAAGAGACAATGACATGGTTAAAGCGCATTCTCTATCTGCCCATTTAAGCTAAGACATGCTACCTATGCGTATTTCGCATAAACCAGACATTTGCTAAAAGAGAAAGAAATGGTTAAATTGCATCCTAGAGCTGCCCATTTAAGCTAAGACATGCTACATATCTGTTTGGAGCTAAAACTAGACATTTGCGGAAAGAGACAATGACATGGTTAAAGTGCATTCTCTATCTGCCCATTTAAGCTGACATGCTACTATGCGTATTTCGCATAAACCAGACATTTGCTAAAAGAGAAAGAAATGGTTAAATTGCATCCTAGAGCTGCCCATTTAAGCTAAGACATGCTACATATCTGTTTGGAGCTAAAACTAGACATTTGCGGAAAGAGACAATGACATGGTTAAAGCGCATTCTCTATCTGCCCATTTAAGCTGACATGCTACCTAAGCGTATTTCGCATAAACTAGACATTTGCTAAAAGAGAAAGAAACGGTTAAATTGCATCCTTGAGCTGCCCATTTAAGCTAAGACATGCTACATATATGTTTGGAGCTAAAACTAGACATTTGCGGAAAGAGACAATGACATGGTTAAAGCGCATTCTCTATCTGCCCATTTAAGCTGACATGCTACCTAAGCGTATTTCGCATAAACTAGACATTTGCTAAAAGAGAAAGAAACGGTTAAATTGCATCCTTGAGCTGCCCATTTAAGCTAAGACATGCTACATATCTGTTTGGAGCTAAAACTAGACATTTGCGGAAAGAGACAATGACATGGTTAAAGCGCATCCTATAGCTGCACATTTTGCACATTACACAAACACAACTGTTTTTTAAGACTATAGTGGCAATTGTCTAACTACTTAACCATGTTGTGCACAAGTACTCACCAACGAGCCACCAAGGGGGAAACTGTCTGCCCTCAAACTGCCGCCACAGGGACGACTGTCTGAGGATGCGGGCATCATGACAAGCCCCGCCGAAATTCGCACACACCTGCATAATCCGCATCCGTTCGTCACAAACAAACTGCACGTTGAGACAATGTAAGTGTTTGCGATTTCGCAAGGGCAAGTCATCTTCTGGAGCATGCAGCGTATATGTGGGTGCAATCTATTGCTCCCAAGACATTGGGCATTTGAGCTATTGCAAAGAATTCCCTCTTCAGGCGCCTCCAATCACCATCATTTTGAGGGAATCCAATGTAACGCTTACTGACTCGTACCATGGCGTCCAGAAAGTTGTCAAAAACCACAGAGAAGGTACCCTGAGACAGCCCATGCATGTACCCTTCTCCGGATTGAAAACGTCAGGAGGCCAAGACGTGTATGCAACTTAGCATCTTGGTCATACCAGGGATTGCAGTCCGCATATGTGTACGTGGCTCCATATGAGGTTTAAGAACATCGTAAAGGCTAATGAGCCGTTTGCGATTGAGCCTATACTTGTCATAAACCTCGAAGTCGCTCATGTTATCCAAGGTGGGCCTCACCCTGTGAACAGGAGGACCTCTAACCAGATGCGCCCAACGTCTCTCTTGGAGACGCCGAGCCCGGCTGATTCTATTGAACACCACTTGTGCAACAGCACCAGCAGCAGCTGAGGATTATCCATATTTGCCAAGCTAAGCAGCACAAAGCCAAACAGCAGAGCAAACACACAAGGAGTAACAAGGTATGCAAAAACACAAAAGCGATTTGATACAATGTCGATCACAAGGGACCATGTTGTTTGGGGGATTTATAGTGCAATATGTCCAATGGTAGCGTGTTCGTAATGATTGCTGATTGTATTGACTTGATTGGATGTGAGCGGCGCGAATGCTTTCAAAGTGGGCGTTTTTTTTTAGGTGTTTGCTTAAATTTTGTTTCCCCCCAATGAATCGCAATGTGAAATTGTAAAATATAACATATACAGTGCACCTTCATAATGTTTGTTCATATGCGTAATAAATACTTATTAAACGTGATCTTATAGTAAAAAGCACATGTCCACGCTAACATGAATGAAAGTGCATACTTGTGTATAATGTGCATAGACAAGGCATAGAATCTGATCGATCAATGTTGCTGCAATATTGTTTGTAAACGATAAACTACTGACATCTGTAATATTCTATATATAAGTGATTGGCGAGATGTCAATATTTTACGCGTCCCATTAAAATCGCAATAATAATGACGATCTTCCGGCTGACATCTGTAGTATTGTATATATAAGTGATTTGCTGATTTGCGAGATGTCAATATTGTACACGTCCCATTAAAATCGCAATAATAATGAAGATCTTCCAAACTCTCGTTTACGTATATGTAATATTGTAGTATTGAGTGAGAAACTTCTGAAAGGGGCGGTACAGTCCTAAAGCTGTAATCTATATGGTTGAAGCTTATAATGACGTCATCATATTAGCAACCTGCCTCTCTAGTTAGCAAATCGTCATTCTCTTGTTGTATTTTACAACATTCTTCTTGTGTGCTGATTAAAAATATAAATGTGTGCTTTGTTGTTGTGTGATGCGTGTTATGTACATATACGTATATATTGTGATTCTCTCCCACATATGCTGATTTATATAAAGCAGTATAGCATTGTTGTTTCTTCCCAAAAAGTGACAGCTGTAATATGTTCTAATGATGTTATTATTGTACGTAATTCCTAATGGTATATTCTGAGTGAATCATGATGTTAAAGGGACAGTAAATCCATATTTTATGTTTCATGATTCATAGAGAGAATCTAATGTTAAGCAACCTTCCAATATAGTTGTATGATGCAAATGTGTTCATTGTTTATATGTGTTTTCCCCCAGAATATCAATGCACATGTATGAGTGAATGACAAAAGTCATGTATGTGCATCCAATAATGATCATGTGTTGAGCTTATGTAGATATGCTGTTCATGCAAGCATATGAGTTGAATAAATGAAATGCTATAATAGAGGTAAATGAGACGTGTTTCCAATTGTCTACTGTTTGTGAATAATGAAATGTGAAAAATATTTTTCTGTCCGTTTAAATATGATGTAATTTATCAAAAAGATTTCGTATTGTTGATGGTGATTTGTAGTTGATGTAATGTAAATTTATATAACAATTTGATGTTGTAGTGTATTTCACACAAGTAAAAGCCATAACCCCATAGGGAAATAGTAATTTCTTGATCTATTTGTCATAGCGGGACTAACGCAAGAAAGAATGAGTTAGTTTCACAATTGTAACGCTGGTATTACAAGTTTTCTTGTCTACGCTTTTTACGTGAGTTAGGTAAATCTGCTTGTCGCGTGCACGAGCACGTCTTCCCCATAGAAGTCAATAGAGGAGAAAAATTTGTTGAGAAATAAAATCCAACACTTGTTTTGAGCGTAAAGTGAAAATTGCACAAAAAAGTTATAAGGGCTCAGATATGAGGTCTTAGCTCAGGTGTTAGAAAAAAAGGCAGCCAAACGGCTTTAACACTGAGATGCATAAATACACGTCTAAATATGTATATGTATGTATATATAAATATATACAGTATATATATATGTTTATATGTGTGTACATATGTATTTATATGTGTATATACTTATTTACAAACATATATACACATATACACACATAAATACATTTGTAAACACATATAGACCTACTGTATATATAAGTGAATTGGGGCCCTTTGCAATGAAGTAGATGAAAACATGAAAAATTATATATTTATGCAATATTTATTTTTGATTAAGTGTTCAGGGCCTATGAATACCCAAAAACTCCCCTCGCCCACCGGGCGAGTAAATGACAAAACTTACCAGCCCGCAAGAAACTTTAGTCGCCCGTGCGTATCTGCATGTAGTGTGTATATATCTTATGTAAAAAGGCAATATAAATAGTGTTATTGTAATCCCACAAAGCATTGTAGACACAGGTCCCAATTTGAATGCCCTGCAAGCTGCTTAATATTTGGGACTTAATAAAAAGGCTTTAACTTTAGAAAATATTTTTCTATCACCAGGTATAAAAAAACAGGGATATTATCTTTGTAATACTGTATGAATGTCTTGATTTTTTTCCACCTAAGGAAAAAAGTATATAATTTAGCTTTTTTTTTTTTTTTACTTCAGCATATGTGGGGGGTTATGATTGACTAAGTATATTTAATGCAGCCACTGTGAGCGGTACTGCATTTAGCTGGACAATGAGCAGTGACATAACGAGCATTTTAAAAATACTTTTTTTCCCCCCTTTCTGCCCAGCTGCCTTTCAACTACTAGTGCGACTCTGGGTGCATGGAGATGGTATGTTCTCTACTAATTGGTAAAGTCAGTTTTTGGAGCATTAATAGTATACAGAAAAATTGTGCACTGCTCTATATTGTTATGGTAGGCAGCTTGATCGTGTACACTGTGCTGAAGTACTGCAGAGGACCCTGGAGTACGTCAGCATAATGTGCGTGAGCAAGCTGCCTACCATAACTATATAGTCACTTTAACCAATACTTCATTCATACACAGAGAAGAAACACTCACCGCTCTAGCAGGATGTCTTCCCACGCAGACAACTTTAGGGGTGGGAAGTAGCAACTGATAAGGAAAAGACCAAGAGCCATAGAGATAAGGGGAGGTCTTTGAATGCATTTAACAGAAAGAACCTCCCCTTTCTACCCTCCTTTCCCATGTGTGCGCATATGTGAAAGGCAATTTGACATTTTTTATTATTGCTTCTTATATCCCACTTAAAATGTCAGGTCGCCGCTCGGGCTGGTAACTTAAAAATTTTACTTGCCCGCAAGAAATTTAGGTCGCCATTGGCGACCGGACCGGTCTATTCATATTCTCTGAGTGTTAAATTGTGTATTTGCTGTAATATTTCACATTTAAACGTCCTGCACATATGTATTTATAAATAGATATTCCTATATATTGGTGCATATCTATACCTATATATAATCATCTGTATACATATATATATACTTTAGGTATAAATATATAGTTGTGCAAAATACCATCAGATATATGTAGAAAAATATGTATTTATGAATAAATAAAACATATTGTTCCATGTGATGAACATTGGAATGTGAAATATTCATATTTTCATGTTGGATTAGTGCAATTACAAAGCAAGGGGACAATATTATTGCTTCAAATTTGGTGCGCTAGTAAATATAGGGATAAAAATAATATAAATACATTACATAATATAGCTAACTTCCTTTTTTGGATAAATCTGTTTGCACTATGTTTAACGCATGTAATACAAGTCCCACTCTCCACTGCGCACCAAATTTGACGTAACACTTTTCGCACCAAATTTGACGTAAACTCATAAACAACCCATAAACTAGTGAAGTCTTCCACCACTTTTGATTGGGATCTGCATAATCACATGATTTATGACAGCCAATCTGATTGAAATATAAATTTTTTACTATCACTTACGCATCAAATTGCTCAATACTTGTGTCATTGACCACTCATCAGAACTTGTAAGTGCCATGTGTTACATTGAGGCCTATTTATCAAGCCGTCAACTTTCTTGCATTCGACGGCACCAATACGATCGCCTGACATCGCGGCCGCGGACCTGAATACGCTCTCCATATTTAACAAAAAAGCTGTCAAAAAGCCGCACACCAAGTACGGGGCGATGAGCAGCGGACTGTTGTTAACTAAACAGTCATCGATCTCGCTGCTATTCGGCTTTTTTCCAGCTTTATTTATACCCTGTCACTAAGCACCGCCAGTATTCTAAAATGTTTAACCCCTATCCCGCTGCTCCCGGACCCCGCCGCAACTAAAGTTATTAACCCCTATCCCGCCTCTCCCGGAGCCCACCGCAACTTTAATAAACTTATTAACCCTATTCCGCCGCTCCCCGACACCACCGCAACTAAATAAATGTATTAACCCCTAAATCCCTGGCCTCCCACATCGCCAACACACTAACTAAACCTATTAATCTCTAAACCGCCGTTCCCAAACATTGCCAACGCTAACTAAACCTATTAACCCCTAAACCGCCGTTCCCAAACATCACCAACACTAACTAAACCTATTAACCCCTAAACTGCCAGCCCCCCACATTGCCATAAACTAAATTAGCCTATTAACCCCTAATCCTAACAACCCGCTAACTTTATATTAAAATTACCTCATCCGTATCTTATAATATATTTAAACTTACCTTTAAATTTAAATTAAACTATATTAACCTATTAATTACCTACCCTAACTGTTATACTAAAATTACATTAAACAATATTAAACTATTAATTAACCTACCCTAACAATTGTGCTAAAATTACATTAAAGTACAAATTAAAATAAATATATTACATATTTAAAAACCTAACCCTACTCAAATAATTTAAACCTACTATTAAAAATGACAAAGTTACAAAAAACTAACAACTATGTTACACAAAATAACAAACACTAAGTTACACAAAATAAATTATCAAATATTTAAACTAATTACACCTAATCTAAGAGTCCTATGAAAATAAAAAAAAAAAACCTAAAATAAAAAAACCCTAGCCTACAATAAACTACCAAATACTCCCCCAACAGTAAAACCCACCACCCACACAACCAACACCCCAAATAAAAACCTAATCTAAAAAACCTAAGCTCCCCATTGCCCTGAAAATGGCATTTGGATGGGCATTGCCCTTAAAAGGGCATTTAGCTCTTTTTCAGCCCAAACCCCTAATCTAAAATTAAAACCTAATTTAAATCTAAAGGTAAGTTTAAATTTATTATAAGATAGGGATGAGGTAATTTTAATATAATGTTAGCGGGTTGTTAGGTTTCGGGGTTAATAGGTTTAGTAAGTGGTAGTGATGTGGGAGGCCAGGGGTTTAGGGGTTAATACATTTATTTAGTTGCGGTGGGCTCCAGGAGCGGCAGTATAGGGGTTAATATATTTATTTAGGTGGCGATGGGGTCCGGGAGTGGCGGAATAGGGGTTAATAAATTTATTTAGTTGCGGTGGGGTCCAGGAGCGGCGGGATAGGAGTTAATAAATTTATTTAGTTGTGGCAGTGTCGGGGAGCGGCGGGATAGGGGTTAATAACATTATGTAGGTGGTGGCGGGGTCCGGGAGCGGCGGGATAGGGGTTAATATATTTTATGTAGGTTGCGGCGATGTCGGGCGGCAGATTAGGGGTGTTTACACTCAGGGCTTATGTTAGGGTGTTAAGTGTAAACATAACTTTTATTCTCCTATAAGAATCAATGGGATATCGGGCAGCAGCGAACATAAGCTTTTGCTGCTTTCAGACTCCCATTGATTCTTATGGTATCTGCGGCCTCCAGGGCGGCGGATTGAAAAGCAGGTACGTTGGGCCGAAATAGTGGCGAGCTTACCTGTTAGAAAGTTGATAACTAGCAAAAGTAGTCAGATAGTGCCGTATTTGTATTTGGAACATCTGTAATGATGTAAGCATCGATCTGTGTCGGACTGAGACCGGCGGATCGTATGTTACGTCACAGATTTCAACTTGATAAATAGGCCTCATTGTGTAATATACTTTGAAAGTATGAATATGTGAAATTAGTATTAAAGTTATATATTGATGATGACATTAGGACACAGTGTAATATTTTAGACAATGATTTTAAAAATTGAATGATGTTTGATTCAATGTAATCTTAAGATAATAGCTCAAGGCGATAGTCTACCTAACATTAAACTGTCATGAATCTGATACAGCAGAAATTAAAATCACCTCTTTACTGTCATGCTATTTTCAGTGTTCTAACTTCTCTTGAATTTCATTTTCATTAAGAAATGTTATGTTATATGCCAGCCCATTTGATAACACCTGTGTAGGGGTGGTGTTTAAAACTAGACTGCAATCAGGAGGGGTTACACAGGTGCAGAGAGAAAACTGGCCCAGCTCTTAAAATATCCATTGATTGCAAATAAATACATATGATACCCTGATTACATGTTATATTCACAATTATTCTTGCTCAGAATAAAAATATATTTACACTATATACATATAGTGGTATAAATAAACACAGAGATATGAAAGACAACATTGTTTAGAAAAAAATAATTAATTTAGGGACATGTAAATGTGTTTGAAAAAGATTTCTGACATAACATACATATATTTATATATATATAAGTATGTGCAAAGATATATGTACAAATTCTAGCATTAATAATCATTTGAAAAAAATAAAAAAAATGACATAGGCATATCATGATTTCTAGAAATACAAATATACATTAATTTATGTGAAAATATCATATTTCATTTTTTTTTATAACAAATAAATAGAAAATAACTATCTATGAGATATTATTGTTTGTTCAGGTATAAATCTAAATATTTCTTGGACATTAACAGACGGAAAAAAAAAGATTAGCTTTAGTGAAATGTGCTTGGTTATGGACAGTTATGAAATGGTATAAATAAAGTTGAAAAAAACAGAATATCCGCGACATCGATGACTGACAGTCTGATGTTCATCGCTCCGTACTTGAGGCGCGTGTTTTTGACAGAGTTTTTAATATAAAAGGGTGTTGTATGTAGATTTGCGGCAGCGATATCTGGCGAACGTATTGACCCCAGTGAATGCACAGAGATTGACGCTTTGATAAATGAGATTGACGCTTTGATAAATCAGCCCCTAAGTCTCTTATGGCCACAAAAAAAATCTAAAAATAGCTAACACTAGCTAATGGGAAAAGAAAATGATTTGACAAGAGAGCATGTTTATACAGCTTGCTCTCGCATAAACTAATAAAGATTGCTTTAAAGAAGTTGTATTTATGGAGGCATTGAGTTGTGGTTAACATAATTAACAGGAATTGGAGAAATAAAATAACTGATGTTAAAAGGGTTAGGCTCCTTCATGTGAAACATGTTAAAACAGTTTTCTTCTTAAAGGCTTAGTGGAAATTGTAAGGTGAGTGTTAACTAAAAACCAAGGAGGCAACCTAAGATTTACTAGTGGTTGGGTAAATTATCCCTCCACTATTTAACAAACATAAGTAACTGTTCTATAAACAACTCAAGCAAACAGTAAATAAAGTGAAAAACAAACCCTTTTGACAAATATTCAAAGTTCAAGTTGGTGCTTGGGAGAGTGGTGGTATTGCTTTAGGAGTGTGAGCAGGTATCCTTCGCTTTCTAGATACTGTGGTCCATGAAGGTCTTTCGAAAAGAAGAGCCATTGGTTGTGGTGAGATTTGCTTTCCCCGTCAGTTTGGGGAGAGATGGAGGTGAAATATTGAGTTTTTTGCAAAATTGTTGTAGATTACCAGCTGCCTATCCTTTGTTGTTCATGTGCTGTTCAGCAGGACTATATTTCTCCCTGCAGCATGTGTAACTCATAACATAGCTGAGGTGGCAACCCTAATAATCACACATATCATTAATGGACAAGGCTGAAGTTGGTTTCTTATTCAGCCAGCTTCTTATTCAGCAACTGATTTCAATCTGTAAAATGAAGTTGTATAAACAAAAACACAATTTATGCTTACCTGATAAATTTATTTCTCTTGTGGTGTATCCAGTCCACGGTTCATCCATTACTTGTGGGATATTCTCATTCCCAACAGGAAGTTGCAAGAGGACACCCACAGCAGAGCTGTAATATAGCTCCTCCCCTAACTGTCATAGCCAGTCATTCGACCGAAAACAAGCCGAGAAAGGAGGAACCATAGGGTGCAGTGGTTACTGTAGTTTAAATTTAAAAATTACCTGCCTTAAAATGACAGGGCGGGCCGTGGACTGGATACACCACAAGAGAAATAAATTTATCAGGTAAGCATAAATTGTGTTTTCTCTTGTAAGGTGTATCCAGTCCACGGTTCATCCATTAATTGTGGGATACCAATACCAAAGCTAAAGTACACGGATGAAGGGAGGGACAAGGCAGGAACTTAAATGGAAGGAACCACTGCCCGTAAAACCTGTCTCCCAAATATAGCCTCCGAAGAAGCAAAAGTATCAAATTTGTAAAAGTTTGAAAAAATATGAAGCGAAGACCAAGTTGTCGCCTTGCAAATCTGATCAAAAGAAGCCTCATTTTTAAAGGCCCAAGTGGAAGCCACAGCTCTAGTGGAATGAACTGTAATCCTTTCAGGAGGCTGCTGTCCAGCAGTCTCATAGGCTAAGCGGATTAAGCTTCTTAGTCAAAAAGAAAAAGAGGTTGCCGAAGCCTTTTGACCTCTCCTCTGTCCAGAGTAGACAACAAACAAAGCAGATGTTTGACGAAAATCTTTAGTAGCTTGTAAGTAAAACTTTAAAGCACGGACCACGTCCAGATTGTGTAACACAAGGATGGAACAACAATCTCTTGATTGAAATTCTTGTTAGATACTACCTTAGGTAAGAACCCAGGTTTGGTACGTAGGACTACCTTATCCGTATGAAAAATCACATAAGAAGAATCACATTGTAAGGCAGATAGCTCAGAGACTCTACAAGCCGTGGAAATAGCTACCAAAAAAAGAACTTTCCAAGATAAAAGCTTGATATCTATGGAATGAAGAGGTTCAAACGGAACTCCTTGAAGAACCTTAAGAACCAAGTTTAAGCTCCATGGTGGAGCAACAGGTTTAAACACAGGCTTGATTCTAACTAAAGCCTGACAAAATGCCTGAACGTCTGGAACATCTGCCAGACGCTTAACTAGCTGACAATCCTTTTTCCAAACCTTCTTGGAGAAAAAGATAATATCCTAGCAATCCTGACCTTACTCCATTAGTAACCCTTGGATTCACACCAATAAAGATATCTACGCCATACCTTATGGTAAATTTTCCTGGTGACAGGCTTTCGTGCCTGTCTTAAGGTATCAATAACTGACTCGGAGAAGCCACGCTTTGATAAAATCAAGCGTTCAATCTCCAGGCAGTCAGCCTCAGAGAAATAAGATTTGGATGGTTGAAAGGACCCTGAAGTAGAAGGTCCTGTTTCAGAGGCAGAGACCATGGTGGAAAGGATGACATGTCCACTAGATCTGCATACCAGGTCCTGTGTGGCCACGCAGGTGCTATCAGAATCACTGATGCTCTCTCCTGCTTGATCTTGGCAATCAGTCGAGGGAGCAGAGGAAACGGTGGAAACACATAAGCCAGGTTGAAAGACCAGGGCGCTGCTAGAGCATCTATCAGTGTCGCCTTGGGATCCCTGGACCTGGATCCGTAACACGGAAGCTTGGCGTTCTGGCGAGACGCCATAAGATCCAGTTCCAGTTCAACGATGAATCAGTTGTGCAAATACTTCCGGATGGAGTTCCCACTCTCCCGGAAGAAAAGTCTGACGACTTAGAAAATCCGCCTCCCAGTGCTCTACACCTGGGATATGGATAGCTGATAGGTGGCAAGAGTGAATCTCTGCCCAGCGAATTATTTTTTAAACTTCTAACATCTCTAGGGAACTTCTCGTTCCCCCTTGATGGTTGATGTAAGCTACAGTCGTGATGTTGTCCGACTGAAATCTGATGTACCTCAGAGTTGCTAACTGAGGCCAAGCCTGAAGAGCCTTGAATATCGCTCTTAGTTCCAGAATATTTAATGGAAGGAGAGACTCCTCCTGAGTCCACGATCCCTGAGCCTTCAGGGAGTTCCAGACTGCACCCCAACCTAGAAGGCTGGCATCTGTCGTAACAATTGTCCAATCTGGCCTGCGAAAGGTCATACCTTTGGACAGATGGACCCGAGATAGCCACCAGAGAAGAGAATCCCTGGTCTCTTGGTCCAGATTCAGTTGAGGGGACAAATCTGTGTAATCCCTGTTCCACTGACTGAGCATGCATAGTTGCAGCGGTCTGAGATGTAAGCGTGCAAACGGCACTATGTCCATTGCCGCTACCATTAAGCCGATTACTTCCATACACTGAACCACCGAAGGGCACGGAATGGAATGAAGAACCCGGTAGGAATTTAGAAGCTTTGATAACCTGGACTCCGTCAGGTGAATTTTCATTTCTACAGAATCTATCAGAGTCCCTAGAAAGGAAACTCTTGTGAGTGGGGATAGAGAACTCTTTTCCTCGTTCACTTTCCACCCATGCGACCACAGAAATGCCAGTACTACGTCCGAATGAGACTTGGCAATTTGGAAGTTTGACGCCTGTATCAGGATGTTGTCTAAATAAGGGACTACTGCTACGCCCCGCGGCCTTAGGACCGCCATAAGCGACCCTAGAACCTTTGTAAAGATTCTTGGGGCTGTAGCTAATCCCAAGGGAAGAGCTACAACTGGTAATGCCTGTCTTGAAAGGCAAACCTGAGAAACCGATGATGATCTTTGTGTATCGGAATGTGAAGATAAGCATCCTTTAGATCCACTGTAGTCATATATTGACCCTCCTGGATCAGTGGTAGGATGGTACGAATAGTTTCCATCTTGAACGACGGAACTTTGAGGAATTTGTTTAAGATCTTTAGATCCAAAATTGGTCTGAAGGTTCCCTTTTTTTTGGGAACCACAAACAGATTTGAGTAAAAACCCTGTCCCTGTTCCTCCTTTGGAACTGGATGGATCACTCCTATAACTAGGAGGTCTTGTACACAGTGTAAGAATGCCTCTCTCTTTATCTGGTGTGCAGATAATTGTGAAAGATGAAATCTCCCTTTTGGGGGGGAAGCTTTGAAGTCCAGAAGATATCCCTGGGATATAATTTCCAACGCCCAGGGATCCTGAACATCTCTTGCCCACGCCTGGGCAAAGAGTAAAAGTCTGCCCCCTACTAGATCCGTTCCCGGATAGGGGGCCGTTCCTTCATGCTGTCTTAGAGGCAGCAGCAGGCTTTTTTACCTGCTTACCTTTTTTCCAGGTCAGGTTTGGTCTCCAGACCGTCTTGGATTGAACAAAAGTTCCCTCTTGTTTATTATTAGAGGAAGTTGATGCCGCACCTGCCTTGAAGTTTTGAAAGGCACGAAAATTAGACTTTTTGGCCCTATATTTGGACCTGTCCTGAGGAAGGGCATGACCTTTTCCTCCAGTGATATCAGCAATAATCTCCTTCAACCATGCCCGAATAGGGTCTGCCCCTTGAAGGGAATGTTAAGTAGCTTAGATTTTTAAGTCACGTCAGCTGACCATGATCTAAGCCATAGCGCTCTGCGCGCCTGTATAGCAAAACCAGAATTCTTAGCCGTTAGTTTAGACAAATGAACAATGGCATCAGAATAAAAGAATTGGCTAGCTTAAGTGCTCTAAGTTTGCCAAGTATGTCATCCAATGGAGTCGCTACCTGTAAAGCCTCTTCCAGAGACTCAAACCAGTACGCCGCCTTAGCAGTGACAGGGGCAATGCATGCAAGGGGCTGTAGGATAAAACCTTGTTGAATAAATATTTTCTTAAGGTAACCTAATTTTTTTTATCCATTGGATCTAAAAAAAGCACAACTGTCCTCGACAGGGATAGTAGTACGCTTTACTAGAGTAGAAACTGCTCCCTCCACCTTAGGGACTGTCTGCCATAAGTCCCGTGTGGTGGCATCTATTGGAAACATTTTTCTAAAAATAGGAGGGGAAGAGAATGGCACACCTGGTCTATCCCATTCCTTATTAATAATTTCTGTAAACCTTTTAGGTATTTGGAAAAACATCAGTACACACCGGCACTGCAAAGTATTTATCCAGTCTACACAATTTCTCTGGCACTGCAATGGTATTACAGTCATTCAGAGCAGCTAAAACCTCCCTAAGCAACACGCGGAGGTGTTCAAGCTTAAATTTAAATGTAGAAATATTAGAATCAGGTATCTTTCCTGAGTCATTAACATCACCCACTGACTGAAGCTCTCTTTCCTCAGCTTCTGCATATTGTGAGGCAGTATCAGACATGGTTCTTAAAGCGTCAGTATGCTCTGCATTTTGTCTCACCCCAGAGCTATCTCGCTTACCTCTAAGTTCAGGTAGTCTGGCTAATACCGCTGACAGTGTATTATCCATGACTGCCGCCATGTCTTGTAAAGTAAACGCTATGGGCGCCCTAGATGTACTTGGCGCCATTTGAGCGTGAGTCCCTTAAGCGGAAGTCAAAGGGTCTGACACGTGGGGAAAGTTAGTCGGCATAACTTCCCCCTCGTCAGATTCCTCTGGTGATAAATTTTTTTAAAGACAGAAAATGATCTTTATTGCATAAAATGAAATCAGTACATTTGGTACACATTCTAAGGGGGGTTCCACCATAGCTTTTAAACATAATAAACAAGGAGTTTCTTCTATGTCAGACATGTTTATACAGAATAGCAATGAGACTAGCAAGCTTGGAAAACACTTTAAATCAAGTTAACAAGCAAATATAAAAAACGGTACTGTGCCTTTAAGAGAAACAAATTTTGTCAGAATTTGAAAAACAGTGAAAAAAAGCAGTAAATCAAACAAAATGTTTACAGTGTGTATAATAGGCTAACAGAGCATTGCACCCACTTGCAAATGGATGATTAACCCCTTAGTTAAAAAAACGGATCAAAAAAACGAAATTGACGTTTTTTAACAGTCACAACCAACTGCCACAGCAAGCTGTGGCCCTACCTTCCCCAATAAACGACTTTGGAAAGCCTTTGGGCCCTTTAGAGATGTCCTATAGCATTCAGAGGGCCTTTGAGGGAAGCTGGATGTCACAGTTTGTAATTTTAACTGCACCAACTGTAACTTTTATACTACAACAGTGGAAATTGTTTCTAGTCAAAATAAAGCCAGCCATGTGGAAAAAACTAGGCCCCAATAAAGTTTTATCACCAAAGCATATATAAAAACGATTAAACATGCCAGCAAACGTTTTATATTGCAATATCATAAGGGTATTACCCCTGGGAGTAAGAATGATACCAGTCGTTATTAAATCACTGTATTCAGGCTTAACTTACATTAATCCGGTATCAGCAGCATTTTCTAGTGTTTTCCATCTCTAGAAAAATTATAACTGCACATACCTGATAGCAGAATAAACTGCACGCCATTCTCTCGCTGAAGTTTTACCTCATCTGTGTAATCCCCTCAGACATATGTGAGAACAGCAATGGATCTTAGTTACAACCTGCTAAGATCATAGAAACCTCAGGCAGATTCTTCTTCTATTTACTGCCTGAGATAAAATAGCACAACTCCGGTACTATTTAAAAATAACAAACTTTTGATTGAATAAAATAAACTAGCTATATTTAACCACTCTCTCCTACAACGTCCTTGCTTGTTGAGAGTTGCAAGAGAATGACTGGCTATGACAGTTAGGGGAGGAGCTATATTACAGCTCTGCTGTGGGTGTCCTCTTGCAACTTCCTGTTGGGAATGAGAATATCCCACAAGTAATGGATGAACCGTGGACTGGATACACTATACAAGAGAAATATCTGGATTATTTTTTTTATTTTAAAATAAATAATACACTTTCCCAAAACCTAAACAATCTTACATTTTATTAAAAAATCTCTTTATATTTAAAAAACAGATAAAACAATTTTGGTTATATTTTGAATAAGTAACTTGTATATTGAAAGGATTAAAGTCCATTAGGCCACTGATTTATGTGTGGAAATACATAGTATGAGAAACACTTAATAGAATCCACGTCTTTTGAGCTATGTTAAAAAAAATGGTGCCAACTTAATATATATACCTTTCTGAATAAGAAACTGGTATTTTGAGATGGTTTAAATCCTTTGGGCCGCTGACTTCTATGTAGATATTATATGATAGTCATGTTTTAAGCCAACCTGGCCACCTATGAATAAGAAACTGGTATTTTGAGATGGTTTAAATCCTTTGGGCCACTGACTTCTATGTAGATATTATATGATAGTCATGTTTTAAGCCTGACCCAATGCTTTTTATGGCACACTGGTGCCAACCTGGGCACCTATGAATAAGTAACTGGTATTTTGAAAGGATTAATATCCATTGGGCCACTGATTTCTGTGTCGATATAAATATTGTGTGGGCCCCTTCATAGAATTCATGTGTTTTCCGCCTGGCCCAATGTTTTCTTTTGTTAAAAAAAAAAACTGGTGCCAACCATGCCACCTCAAATATTTTACTTTCTATGAAAAAAAAATATATATATATATATATATATATACACACACACATACACAGGGAGTGAACAGTTTCATATTAGAGCTGCAAGAACGAATCAATATAATCGATTATTAAAATAGTTGTCAACGAATCTCATTATCGATTAGTTGATTTGCAATTAGTAGGTCTGTGCATTGCACCAGCTGCTTCACTCCAATGAGCTCCTGCACATGGTATTGTGTTTTATGGTTATGCCCTTAGACTAAGGGACACCTACAGAAGTTTACTTTTTCCCTTTTTTAGGACAGTATAAGTTTTCAACTACTTCTGACTTATGTGCAACCCAGAAATAAAATAGGAGTCATCATTTGGATTGTTTATATTAAATCAGGTGATTTCGGACTATGCTTTGCATGATATAGTGCCAAGCTTGTTATTTATACCGAGCCCTAGATTGATGGGAGTTGTTTAAATTGATGTGCACTATTATCTGTTTGCACAATTATTAGCTGATTGCTTACTATTGCGGATTATATGTATTGTATAGATAAATGTGTTAGGCTTTGTCCTGTTATTGATATATACTCCTTAGCACTTTGTGTCAAGCTTATTATTTACACTTAGCCCTAGATTAATGGGAGTATTTTGAATTGATGTGCACTATTATCTGTTTGCACAATTATTAGTGGATCGCTTGCTATTGCTGATTATATGTACTATATAGATACATGTGTAAGGTTTTGTCCTATTATTGATATATAGTCCTTTTTCCTTTTTTCAATAGTTTTTTAAATTAATTTTAATATGTACCAGATTCAACCTCATATAAGTATATATCTGTTATTTTAAGAGCAGAATAGATATTTTTTTTTACGGACCTTATACCTGATTATTTACCATAGCATATAGATATTCATAGATATAGATATTAATTATTTTAAAATGAAGTCCAGGCTTACTTTGTTATGAGGCCCTTTACATTGGTGGAGCTAACGAAGATAAATATCTCACCTTGGCGAAATTGGCAAAACCCTACTTATGCATCTCAGGCACCCCAACACCATCTGAGCTTGCAAAAGAGAGCCAGCCTCAGATAGGAGCCTGTGGTTATGTTGACATTTTTGTATTTCAATGCAAAGTTTATGAAAGAGTGAATAATAAAATGTGATAACCAGTGATAGTTCTACCTCTTTTCAAACTGTTTGTGTTTTTGTTTTGCTTAATTCTAAAAATGTGTTCTGCTGCTTAAAAAAAATGGACAAACAGTTGTGTTAATGTAAAGTTTTAGTCTGAAGTTTATATTTGTGACACCCAGTATGTGGATTTTATTTTAAATATAGGAAAACATTATTGATTTTTTTTTATACGATTAGTTGATTAATCGAAAAAATAATTGATCAATTAATCGATTATGAAAAAATGCAGCCCTACTTCATATGATAGACATGTTCTCAGCCTGTCCCAAAGATTTTATGGCAAACATATTTTGAAAGGTTAAAATCCTTTGAGTAACTAATTTTTATGTAGTTATATACAGGGCGTGAGCCCCATCATATTGAAGACATATTTTCCGGCTAAATAAAAAGAGAGAAGCGCTCAACCTGGGAACGAACAATAGCATAATAGCTTGTTCTATGGCTAGCTACCACCCAAGAAGCAGCCTCTTTTTGCTCAAAATGTGCCTTTCACAGAGAAGAATTTTATATTTTCCAACTAGCCCAATGCTTTTTATGGCAAACTAGTGCCAAACTTGCCACCTCATATATTTTACCTTTTTTGAATAATTAACTGGTATTTTGAAAGGATTAAAAGCAGAGGCGTAACTAGAAACCACAGGGCCCAGGTGCAAGAATCTAAGAAGGGCCCCCCCCCACCCCCACAAAAATGAATTTGATACATACCTTTTTCTTTACATTTAACACAGAAAGAAATGTGAATCAGATTACATGTCTGCAAAAAGAGGTACCCTGTGCCCACAGTCTGTGAGATGGTCTGACCCCCTATTACTGTATATAGTGACACTGTTTAACCCACCAGTACTGTATATAGTGAGACAGTGACACAGTCTGTAATCTGCCGGTGAGATGGCTGGCCTGACCCTACCTACCCCAGTGACCACAGTAGTCTGTGACATGGTCCAGCCCCCCCATACTGTATATAGTGGTACTGTATAGTGACACTGTTTACCCCCGCCCCCATGCTGTAGTAACAATGTCTGTAATTTGCTGGTTCCACAAACATACACACCTACACATACATGCATAAATACACACACAGTCACATACATACATACACACACACATAAACAGCAATGGGTAAAACAGAAACACTAACCCCTGTAGTCAGAAACACTAGTGAAGCATCATGTCACACACACATGATATTAGTGCAGACAGTGGCAGGTCAACGTTTTTGATTGTAAAAAAAAAATATATATATATATTTTTTTTAAGCTGGGCCCCCACCCAGAATTGCGACCTCTGCACCCCCTGTAGTTTTGCCCCTGATTAAAAGCAAAGAGTCCAGGGGGGTCCAGGCGGCAACCATGTTGAGTCGCAAAATTAGAAGCTCTGGATAAAATTTAGATAATCCTCTGATTATCTGGTTATAAATGTAATATCTAACATATTAGTTAACAGATATTGTCAAATAAGAGGATGCTGCTTCAGTAGGTGCATCATTTGTGATGATCCCTACAACTAGAAAATTTCTGGCGGCAGTCTTCCAACACATTTGTTACCACTCCCCCACCCCCAGGGACACAAGTAAAGCAGATAGAGTCTGCTGTAACTTGCTCTTATATATACCTATAACCACTTACCCTACATAGAATCTGGGCAATAACTACTGAGACGAAAGGAGTAACACAGACCTGAAATAATGGAGGCTGTAGATGCCTGTGAGCAGATTGTTCAGATGTTAATATCGCAGCATTTTTTAAGGCCTAAGAGGGCGATTAAGATCCGTGCTGACATTTCTACAATCTGAGTATGAGCAATCAGCAGATGCTAGTCCTTTATCGTATAATGATATGGCTAGAGAACCTGACGCTGTGGAAGCACAAAGCTTTGGGATCTCACCTGTACAGGCGGACATATTACCTACAGTCTTGCAAAGTGCGCAAACATATTGCCTTGCACGTGGCTCAACATCAGGAGGCTGCTGTAAATTTGACCGTTCCAGAGAGAACGGACTATCTAAGAATGGCTACACATTTTAGCTAGATGAGAAATTATTTTATGAAGCAAAAACCATGAGCCTAGATGAGAGAGAACACGAGGATTGGTTTCCTGAAAGTGACTCTAGGCACTTCAGGTCCATATGTGCAGATATTTTTTTGTGTAGATGACAAGTTGGTCTCTGTTGGCCCTCAATATTCTAAGATTGAAAGACCACTGCTGGACGTTGTTAAGAGTCAGAGCCGCAATGCAGTTGATTAAATCTTAGAAATATTTTACATTGCCAGTTTTGAGTTGCATGGCTGTACTAGATGTCTTGAATTATGTTGCATTCTTCTTTATTTGTGTTACTGTTTAAGATGCTTTCAGATGTTTTTTCACTACCGCTGGTATTACGAGTCTTGTAGGTTTAGCTGCACCGCACACATTTTTGGCTGTAAAGCAACGTAATTACCGCAGCATTCAAAATGTCCTTTTTCAATGGGACTTTCATAGCGCCGGTATTACAAGTTTGACTGGGAGACTAAAAAGTGAGCGGTACACCCTATACCGACAAGATTCGTACCGCCATCTAAAGTCAGTAGTTATGTATTTTACGCTACAACGCTGTAACATAAAACTCATAACTAAAGTGCTAAAAAGTACACTAACACCCATAAGCTACCTATTAACCCCTAAACCGAGGCCCTCCCGCATCGCAAACACTATATTACATTTATTAACCCCTAATATGCCTCTCCCGACATCGCTGCCACTATAATAAACATATTAACCCCTAAACCGCCGCCTCTCCCGCATCGCAAACACTACTTAAATATTGTCAACCCCTAATCTGCCGCCCCTAACATCGCCGCCACCTACCTACATTTATTAACCCCTAATCTGTCGCCCTCAATGTCGCCGCCTCTATACTAAATTTATTAACCCCTAAACCGAAGTCTAACCCTAACACCCCCTAACTTAAATATAATTAAAATAAACCTAAATAAAACCTACTATCATTACCTAAATAATTCCTATTTAAAACTAAATACTTACCTGTAAAATAAACCCTAAGCTAGCTACAATATAACTAATAGTTACATTGTAGCTAGCTTAGGGTTTATTTTTATTTCACAGGCAAGTTTGTATTTATTTTAACTAGGTAGAATAGTTATTAAATAGTTATTAACTATTTACTAACTATCTAGTTAAAAAAAATACAAATTTAGCTGTAAAATAAAACCTAACATGAGTTACACTAACACCTAACCTTACACTACAATTAAATAAATTACATTAATTAAATTACATAAAAAAAACAACACTAAATTACAAAAAATAGAAAAAGAAACTAACAGATATTTAAACTAATTACACCTGGGGAATTTCCGGGTAGCGGCCATGATAGGCTGCAAATTCATCAGCTCCTGCAACTTTCTGCACCAGAATAAGTAAAATCCCTTTTTTACCACTTCATTGCATATTCTTTTGGGATCTTGGATACACAAGAAAGGGAGCCTGTTCACACCATGCTATTATCTGTTGCACAGAGATAATACCCAGCGCACCGGAACGACTCAAGGGTTGCGGCCCACCATCTCACTATCCCCCCGGCAGGACATTAATCTGTCTCTGTCGTTAAGAAGCAGCGAATACCGCAAATCGCTGCAAATTTCCTCCTCTACAAGGCACAATATCTTTTCAGAGAACCACTGTGTGTTTTACCCTTGCTTATGGTACTCTCCTATATACCCGCTATGCAGATTCCCTCGAGCTTCCTGGGGGAGTTGCGCAGTTTGCTCCAAAACCATCATGCCGCCCTGGAAACTCAGCTTACAATGGCATTTGGTCTCGGCAGTGCTAATCTATCATGTACTCTTACCCTACCTACAGTTTGTGAGATGGAAAGAGGGGAGGCTGGCGCCTTAGGGCCCCGGCGCCTAGCCCCTGCCTCCAGTACAACATATGTAAGCGGATCACCTGAATCTAAGGGAGCAATACAACAGATTGACCCAGAGTTGGGAATAATGACAGCGGCTGTTTCGATAAAATCTACCAGCATGCTGCAAGTGCAAGTTGGAGCCTTTCTAGAACCGCAATTGAAGGGACCGCAAGTGCGAGAAACTACGGAACACAACAGGCAACTGCTTCCAGTACAAAAGCAGAGCGGCTTTGGTGCGACTCCCATGTTACAGGCTAAATGCCTCCCTTCAGTCGCACAGCAGCCACATATACTTCCCTGCGATGGAGCTCACGGATTGCCGATTAGGACACCATTATAAGTTTTCTTCTGTGAAAAGCACACTGGTCTAAAAGAGGCTGCTTCCGGGTGGTAAATCGCCATAGAACAAGCCACTGAGCTGTTGTTCGTTCCTGGTAGAGCGCTTCTCTCTTTGTATGCAAATTATTATGACCCTGGGGAAGTCTCCCTATGGGTGATGGGGGAAACCAGACGTGGACTCCTTGCCCAGTGTGCTTAGAGGAATGTGGCTGCACCTCACTGACGAGGCCCATAGAAGGCCGAAACGATCGTCTGGGGTTGTCATGTTCCTTGTTCAGAGGAGAATTGCCTGGTATTTCGGGGCTGGACTGACCTTACTTGGCGGGATCAGACTGATATACTTCAGGAAAGTTTTCTTCTGTGAAAAGCACACTGGTCTAAAAGAGGCTGCTTCCGGGTGGTAAATCGCCATAGAACAAGCCACTGAGCTGTTGTTCGTTCCTGGTAGAGCGCTTCTCTCTTTGTATGCAAATTATTATGACCCTGGGGAAGTCTCCCTATGGGTGATGGGGGAAACCAGACGTGGACTCCTTGCCCAGTGTGCTTAGAGGAATGTGGCTGCACCTCACTGACGAGGCCCATAGAAGGCCGAAACGATCGTCTGGGGTTGTCATGTTCCTTGTTCAGAGGAGAATTGCCTGGTATTTCGGGGCTGGACTGACCTTACTTGGCGGGATCAGACTGATATACTTCAGGAAAGTTTTCTTCTGTGAAAAGCACACTGGTCTAAAAGAGGCTGCTTCCGGGTGGTAAATCACCATAGAACAAGCCATTGAGCTGTTGTTCGTTCCTGGTAGAGCGCTTCTCTCTTTGTATGCAAATTATTATGACCCTGGGGAAGTCTCCCTATGGGTGATGGGGTAGAGCGCTTCTCTCTTTGTATGCACCATTATATATGCATTACCGTGTTGTTTGGGATCCAGGAGCATCGCTCCCCTCTCAGGCTCGAGGGGTGACTTGAGGGTGAGTGAGTAGGGCAGTCAGCCGTTAACTGAACACTAAGGTAAATCGTACTGACTGAGGAGCCAAGAGTGTGATGACTTTCAGGCCCATTACCACTTCAAGCAGTGTCTTTTTGCTCCCTACATAAATAAGACTGATGGATCTTATTGCATGGACTCTTGGTTATTGTTCATTACTGCTCATATAGTTTTCCTTTGTATATTTTTTTTTTTTTTCATAAGTAAGCATAGTTTGGTACTAAACATTGGTGAATGCTTGTATTGCTCATATTCTATGAATCTGTGGTTACATTGTTCTATGTATTTATGCATTATACAGGTTTTTTTAATTTTCTTTGAGGCTACAACCCCCTTTATATTGCGCTGCAAAATTTTCTCTCAATGGCCTTTAATGTAGGCTGGTCCTGCAAATGTATCCTTCCGCAGAGTTATGCTGGTACTTACACATGTGCTACCTTGTCCAGGCTTGAGAGCTGAATACCCGCAGGAGGTAGTGTCATATTATACTGCCTATATCCTAGAATTCTCATTTAGGTATCCAGTATGGCGTAACCATAGTTGTATACCATTTGGCCGCATTACCCCCTTCATTATCAATATAACCGTTCTTCTTATATATACATTAAAGGGGATTTTCAGACCTGTAGTTTCATCCCTTGTCAATAGGATATAAGTCAATATCACTTGCCAACTGTATCATAAGAATGTGCGCCATATTCAGTATGTTTTTCCTTGCAGTGCCCATGTACAGTATCACATGTCAAAGAGGGCATAACATGCAGACCATTTTTTCTAGCACCATTGTTTGGCTATTCAGCTTTAATTATTTCGTGTCATAAGGAAAGATGCATCGACTTAGGGTAGTGACTCACAATCGGCTACTAAGAAATACTAGCATGGCGTCTTGTTTTTAGGGTTTGTCTGTTTCCAACCTGACTCCTCCCCTCTTCATTTATACAATGGTGGGGATCGTTAGAACAACAGTTGAGTTTTATGATTACAGTAAGCGTTTTTTTTTTCTTTTCAACTATATTCCTTTTTTTTTTTCTATTTGTATAATAAGGGTTTATACCTTGTTTATTGTGTCAGCTTTACAGTTAACAGGTGTCGCATTATAAAACTGAAAATTATGAGGTGAATATAATGAGACTCATGAGTGGTCTCTACTACATAAGGCAGACTTCTGTAAATATCATCTATTCCTCTACAGACTGGGGTCCAAAAGCGGCCTCTTCTCTTGGTAAAGAAGTCTTTGCTTATTATAGGCATTTATAACTTATGTCACTTAGGGGCATAATTGATATTATCAACCTCAAGCTTTGAAGTTAATTATGTATTTTGTATAGATATACCTTGTTAGTGCTACTTTTCTTTTTATTTCTTTTTTTTCTATATAACGGTGTAATGCTCCACTGTTTTGCCTGTATGCCGAAAATTTCCCTCAATAAAAAAAAAACAAAAAAAAAAACTAATTACACCTAATCTAATAGCCCTATCAAAATAAAAAAAAACCTAAGCTCCCCATTGCCCTGAAAAGGGCATTTGGATGGGCATTGCCCTTAAAAGGGCATTTAGCTTGTTTTCTGCACAAACCCTAATCTAAAAATAAAACCCACCCAATAAACCCTTAAAAAAAATAACACTAACCCGCTAAGATCCACTTACAGTTTTGAAGACCGGACATCCATCCTCAATGAAGCCGGGAGAAGTCTTCATCCAAGCAGCAAGAAGTCCTCAACTAAGCCGGGAGAAGTCTTTATCCAAGCTGGCAGAAGTGATCCTCCAGACGGGCAGAAGTCTTCATCCAGACGGCATCCTCTATCTTCATCATGCTTCTGGAACAATGAAGGTTCCTTTAAATGACGTCATCCAAGATGGCATCTCTTGAATTCCAATTGGCTGATAGAATCAGCCAATCGGAATTAAAGGTGAAAAAATCCTATTGGCTTATGCAATCCGCCAATAGGATTGAGCTTCAATCCTATTGACTGATCCAATCAGCCAATAGGATTGAGCTTGCATTCTATTGGCTGATTGGAGGTATATACTGTAAACGGAAAGCACCTGTGTTTGTTCTACGCTCAGGTGATACCTCATAGTGATTGAGGTAACATTTTTTAAGTAGCACTCTTATCCATGATAAAAAGGTATCTGATATAAACGGAGTTATGCTATGTTCCCTCTATATTCTCCTCTATGTTCCACATAAACGGATGAGTGGAAGGAGATCTGACACAAAACTAACGGAGGAAAACTAGGTGGCTTTGATCAGATCGAGTGCCCAGGCAGAGCGAGCGGGTGGATTCCCTAACAGCTACAAACCGATTTGACGATACACCTGTCACTTACCTCATATGATTGAGGGATCCGGATGTAAGTAGAAAATTAACCTTGTTGGAAATATCTAAAGTCCTTTACATCTGTGAACTGTTCCTGATAACGGATTAAGAAACACGATCTTTGCATATTCTGACTATATTGAACTTGAACATTATACCTCATTATATTATACTATACATGTTGAAATATTAGTTGCCTTTGTATGCCTCTACCTCTTAATAAGTATAATGTAGGTGTCGGCGATGTTGGGGCGGCAGATTAGCGGTTATAAATATAATGTGGGTGTCGGCGATGTCAGGGGCGGCAGATTAGGGGTTAATAAGTGTAAGATTAGGGGTGTTTAGACTCTGGGTTTATGTTAGGGTGTTAGGTGTAAACATAAATTTTGTTTCCCCATAGGAATCAATGGGGCTGCGTTACGGAGCTTTACGCTGCTTTTTTGCAGTTAAGACTTTTTTTCAGCCGGATCTCCCTATTGATGTCTATGAGGAAATCGTGCACGAGCACGTAAAACCAGCTCACCGCAGCTTTCAGCAGCGCTGGTATTGGAGTGCGGTATGGAGCTCAATTTTGCTCTACGCTCACTTCTTGCCTGATAACGCCGTTTTTTTGTAAACCTGTAATACCAGAGCTGTAGGGAAGTGAGCAGTGACAATAACTTGCAAGTTAGCACCGTACCCCTTATAACGCAAAACTCGTAATCTAGCCGTAAGTTATCTATATATCTTTACTCTCAACAGTGCCATAACCAGAATCCTGCAACCATGGTGTAATGTGTATAACAGAAGGTATGCATATGTATGTCTATATGTTTATAAGTGAGAAGACTGTTTTTTTTTTTTTTTTTTTTTGCATGTACATTTTATCAGCCATTCTTCCATTTATGTGTCAGCTTTCTTACATGCAGGCTAGATAAATTACTTAGCATAGAAGGTGACATATTAAATCGTCATATATCTCCCACTAATAATATTACAATTTAGCATATACTTTGCTCATGATGGTCTTGTCTTTCTGTCAGTGGCCGGACAGAGGGTCAGACCTTATTATTTCCTTACACCTAGATTTAGAGTTTGTCGGTAAAAAGCTGCTTTTTTTGCCAACGCACCCTTCCAACAACGCTGGTATTTAGAGTTGTCTGAGAGGCTGCGTTAGGCTCAAAAAAGGGTGCGTTGAGCCTAACTTAGATTAGCGCCACTTCAACCCTCAATACCAGCGTTGCTTACGGTAGCTGTAAGCAGCTAAAACGTGCTTGTGCACGATATCCCCATAGGAAACAATGGGTCATTTTGGGCTGAAAAAAAACCTAACGCCTGCAAAAAAGCAGTGTTCAGCTCCTAACGCAGCCCATTGTTTCCTATGGGGAAACACTTTCTAAGTCTGCACCTAACACCCTAACATGTACCCCGAGTCTAAACACCCCTAACCTTACACTTATTAACCTCTAATCTGCCGCCCCCGCTATCGCTGACACCTGCATTATACTATTAACCCCTAATCTGCCGCTCCATACACTGCAGCAACCTACATTATACTTATGAACCCCTAATCTGCTGCCCCTAACACCGCTGACCCCTATATTTATTAACCCCTAATCTGCCCCCCCAATGTCGCCGCTACCTTACCTACACTTATTAACCCCTAATCTGCCAACCGGACCTTGCCGCCACTATAATAAATGTATTAACCCCTAAACTGCTGCACTCTCGCCTCGCAAACCCTAGAATAAATAGTATTAACCCCTAATCTGCCCTCCCTAACATCGCCGCCACCTACCTACAATTATTAACCCCTAATCTCCCGCCCCCGCATCGTCGCCGCTACTATAATAAAGTTATTAACCCCTTAACCTAACTCTAACCCTAACACCCCACTAACATAAATATAATTTATATTAATTGAAATAATATTTCTAAAATTGACTAAATTATTCCTATTTAAAACGAATTACTTACCTATTAAATAAACCCTAATATAGCTACAATATAACTTATAGTTACAGTGTAGCTATTTTAGGATTTATATTTATTTTAACTATTTACAATAGCTATTAAATAGTTAATAACTATTTAATAGCTACCTTATTTAAAGTAAGTACAAAATTACCTGTAAAATAAATCCTAACCTAAGTTACAATTAAACCTAACACTACACTATCATTAAATTAATTAAATAAATTACCTACAATTACCTAAAATAAAATACAATAAAATAAACTATTCTATAATACAAAAAAAACCAAACACTAAATTACAAAAAATAAAGTATTACAAGCAGTTGAAACTAATTACACCTAATCTAAGCCCCCTAATAAAATTAAATTAAAAAGCCCCCCAAAATAAAAAAATCCCTACCCTATTCTAAAATACAAAAGTAATCAGCTCTTTTACCAGCCCTTAAAAAGGGCTTTTTGCAGGGCGTTGCCCCAAAGTAATCAGCTCTTTTGCATGAAAATAAAAATACAATACCCCCCCTAACATTACAACCCACCACCCACATACCCCTATTCTAAACCCACCCAAACCCCCCTTAAAAAAATCTATCACTAACCCCCTGAAGATCTGCCTACCTTGTGTCGTCTTCACCCACCTTGATAGTGTAGTGTTAGGTTTAATTGTAACTTAGGTTAGGATTTATTTTACAGGTAATTTTGTACTTATTTTAATTAGGTAGCTATTAAATAGTTATTAACTATTTAATAGCTATTGTAACTAGTTAAAATAAATACAAAGTTGCCTGTAAAATAAATATAAATCCTAAAATAGCTACAATGTAATTTTTATTTATATTGTAGCTATATTAGGGTTTATTTGATAGGTAAGTATTTAGTTTTAAATAGGAATAATTTAGTAAATTTTAGGAATATTATTTTGTTTAATATAAATTATATTTATGTTAGGGGGGTGTTAGGGTTAGAGTTAGGTTTAGGGGTTAATAACTTTATTATAGTAGCGGCTACGGTGCGGGCGGGAGATTAGGGGTTAATAATTGTAGGTAGGTGGCAGCGATGTTAGGGAGGGCAGATTAGGGGTTAATAAAATTTATTATAGTGTTTGTGAGGCGGGAGTGCGGCGGTTTAGGGGTTAATACATTTATTATAGTAGCGGCGAGGTCCGGTCGGCAGATTAGGGGTCAATAAGTGTAGTTAGGTAGCGGCGACGTTAGGGGGGGCAGATTAGGGTTTAATAAATTTAATATAGGGGTCGGCGATGTTAGGGGCAGCAGATTAGGGGTTTATAGGGATAATGTAGGTGGCGGCGGTGTCTGGTCGGCAGATTAGGGGTTACATTTTTTTATTATAGTGGCGGCGATGTGGGGGGGCCTCGGTTTAGGGGTACATAGGTAGTTTATGGGTGTTAGTGTACTTTAGAGCACAGTAGTTAGGAGCTTTATATTCCGGCGTTAGCCCATAAAGCTCTTAACTACTGACTTTTTTTGGCGGTAGGAGTCTTGTCGGTAGAGGCTCTACCGCTCACTTCTCCCAAGACTCCAAATACCAGTGTTAGGCAGATCCCATTGAAAAGATAGGATACGCAATTGGCGTAGGGATCTGTGGTAGCCTGGAATCGCGGTAGGGAAGTGAGCAGTAGACCCTTTCCTGCCTGACTCTAAATACCAGCGGGCGGCATAAAGCAGCGTTAGGACCCCTTAACGCTGCTTTTGACGGCTAACGCCAAACTCTAAATCTAGGCGTTAGTGTTTGGAAACATGATGATTTGGTAATTAAAAAAAAGAAAGAATATGCTATAAAAAATGTTTTCTATTTAGAAAGAGTTTAAATTTAAATGAATATTAATATTATACTATTGAAGAGTCACCTTTCCTATTTCTAGTCATATAGACCTTATTTTCATCCTGCTTTTACCTAAAAAGATCTGATACTACATATGTTATGCTTTTATCTACTAACAAATAAGCCATCTCACTATACTGATGATTTAGTTCTTTTCATATGCATATATTTATCTCATTACAAACTGAGTAACACCTGAACTATGGTCACAGAACTGATTCTGATCTCCAGCAATTTCTGCTAAGCTAATATAGGGCTAGTATCTATTGAGGTGGTAAATTGTGGAAACTGGTGATAAAAACATTTATCTCAATTAAAGTCTATGGAGGTTTTTTATGTTACCACCAGTCTCCAAGCTTTAGCAAATCAATGGAAGCTAGGCCCTAGTATGGTCTTTGTTAAATTATACTGTAAGGCCCAATTGATACTACTCATTGCTCTTGTACGATTATACATTAGTGATTGAGTGCCCTTCTAGTATAACTTTAGTCAGATAGTTCCTATTATATTTCTCTAAGGTACAAGAGTAATATTTTAGAAAATTGATAACCTTATCCTAGTCATATGGCCTTTATTGTAACTACCATTTTACATAGTTTCAATTATCCAAGTGGTCCATGAGTGACCATATAAGTAATTGATTTTTTTTCCAGTTCTTTTAAAAATTGAGGTTTCTGATAAATATGTCTTATTTTCGAATGTTTTTAATTACTTAGAAACTGCGTTGCTCCTTTGTTATGTAAATTGTCTTTATGATTATTGTTTTCCTGACGAAAAAAGTTGTTACTTGTCATTAATTGCCAAAAAAAACTCAATAAAAAATGTATTAACCAAAAAATAAAAGAAAAATCAGATTCCATTGATTGGGTCGCTGATTTCTGTGTGGAGATATCATTATATATGCGGCGTCGCTAGCAAAAGCCGGTGCCGGCGGTTTTTACGCGATTTTGTTATTACATATATGGCGTAGCATACAAGTTACGTGCGTATATTTTAGCCATTCGCTAGCATTTTTTTCTCCCATAGACTAACATAGAACTGGCACGCAATTCAGGATTCAATATACAGCGCTATGGCCTCTAGTTAACAATGTCTGTCGGACCTGATCCGACAGTGCGGATCAGGTCCGACAGACATCGATGAATACGGCGAGCAATACGCTCGCCGTATTCAGCATTGCACCAGCAGCTCACAAAAGCTGCTGGTGCAACGCCGCCTCCTGCAGACTCCGCCAGCAGGGGGATGTCAATCAACCCGATCATACTCGATCGGGTTGATTTGCGGCGATGTCTGTCCGCCTGCTCAGAGCAGGCGGACAGGTTATGGAGCAGCTGTCTTTGTGACCGCTGCTTCATAACTGCTGTTTCTGGCGAGCCTGCAGGCTTGCCAGAAACACGGGGCATCAAGCTCCGTTCGGAGCTTGATACATATGCCCCAAGGACTTACGCGCGCAGAATTCAGAAAATCTACTCCATTCTCATCTCACCACACATGGCAGGCGCAGCAACCCTTGCACTGACTAAAAAAGCAAACTAACTCCCTGAAAGCCTTAACAATCACATACATTTAAGCAGCATCTCAAATATTTAAAGTGAAAGTCAACTCCAAAGAAAACTTTCATGTTTCAAATAGCGCATGTAATTTTTTTTTTATCATATTATTCTTTATTAACCAACAGAGGGTGATATTATGCAGTAATACAGACTTGGTTCATAGCAATATTTAGAGAGAAGAAAAACAAAAACACTTGTCCTCATCTGGAGGTTCAAATAATTTCAGCAGAAGAAAACAAAAGCAAGCTATGATAAAAAAACATTTGACCCACAATTTCTCCCACATATAAGAGAACGAGTGTTATTTTCCTTCAAGTCTGAGACTGAAAACAAAACCTTATTCCCTTAAGTCGCCCTGTGTTGGGATTTTCTGTTATTTAACCGGAAAAAGAAAAAAAATAAACAACCAAGAAGAAAAAAAAAAAAAGAGAAAAAAGGGAGGGAGAGAAAAAAAAAAAAGGGGTGAAGGGTCCCCCTTGGGAAAGGAAGTGACCCCCTTCCTTGCTACTCCCTCTACCAAATACCTAGCAGGATCATCTCTGAGTTTTGAAAAGGAAAGATCATATATTCTCTATCATTTTCGGGAAGTGATATGTTGCCCATTTATTAAAGAATTTCCTAATGTCCTCTTCATTATTAATGTCTGTGTCCTTTTGTTCTAATAAGCATTGTTTCTTGAGACAATTTTGAATTTCCAGCACACTTGGTACCGAGCGCATTTTCCATTTTTTGCATATCAAATATCTGGTGGCTAATACAGAGATAGAGATCAATTTGTCGTTAGGGTGATACTTATTTAAATTGTCAATGCATAATATGATCTGAGATAAGGTGAGAGATATAGGTGGAATTTTCAATACCCTATTCAGCCAGTATTCGAGTTTGCGCCAAATGTTTCTCACTTTTGGACAAGACCAGAACATGTGCTCTATATCGGCTGCTGGGAGAGAGCATTTCGGGCATTTGTTGAAACCCAGGTTATGCACCTTGAAGCCCCTTTCCGGAGTGAAGTATGCTCTATGGAGCAATTTAATATGTGCTTCGCGCCATGTAGCAGATAAAGTTATTTTAGCCACTTTTCCTATGGAGTGTTGCAGAATTTTTGAATCAACCCTATTCTGTGGTAGGAGTGAAGTCCATGTTTCGGCGATCCTTGACAGGTTGCAATTACCCCTACTGCCAGCCAATAGCTGGTAGACTACAGAGATAGACATATGATCAACCTTCATGAGTATAAGCCAGTTTTCTACCTTACCTAGTTTCCAACCCCAACCCTCTTCTCTGACTATTTGAGCCAAGAAATGCCTTATCTGTAAATAGGCAAAGAAGTCTTTATTAGGTAGACTAAATTCCCTTTTCAGTGCTTCAAATGTTTTAATAATTTTCCTGTCACCATCTATCAGCAGAGTCATTCTATTTAGCCCTTTCCTATGCCATCTATTAAAAACCTCAGAGTGTAATCCAGGTTGGAATTTTGGGTTCCCTATCAGGGGAAGGTAGTCTGAAACCTTAGGGTTAGCTGAAAGGATTTTTGCAATTTTCCACCATGCCCTGATAGGGTTCTAAATTACTTTTAGTTTTTTAATTTCTGGGATCAACTCTTTGGGGGAGGAGTGTATAAGTGATAAAGGATGGTATGGGTCACAGATATTAGTTTCTAACTGGTTATTTAGGATATAATCTTTAGACAGGATCCAGCTAGCCACTATTCGCGCTAAAAAGCTAAGATTATATGCTCTAATGTCTGGGAGTGCTAAGCCCCCATATTCACGTGGAAGGGAGAGTTTATTAAGAGATATTCGTGCTCTTTTCCCTTGCCAAAGAAATTGTCTGATTAGGCCATTAATCGTACGTATATCTTTTTCAAAAATAATTACTGGAACATTCTGCAGTATATATAGCAGTTTCGCGAGGAGGATCATTTTGACCAATGCTATCCTTCCTGAAATTGAAAGTGGCAGACTTTGCCAGGTTCTAAGTTTTTCCTTAAATTGCCTGATAATTGGGGGAATATTAAGCTCATATACCAAATCCAAATTCGCAGGGATAATTATTCCTAAGTATTTGAATGAGTCTGTTACTCTTTTAAATGGATTCTCCAGACATGAGTCCTTATTCCTGCGAATCCAGAGAATTTCTGATTTAGATGCATTTATTTTATACCCTGAAAAGGTGCCGAATTGGTCAATTATCTGCATCAATTTTGGAATATTAATTTTAGTATTTGATAGATACAGCAGGGCATCATCTGCATATAAGCCTATTTTCATCTCATGATTTAAGATCTTTATTCCCTCTAAACTTTGCCTTATCGTGATAGCCAAAGGCTCAATGGCAATGTTAAACAGAAGCGGGGAGAGAGGGCAACCCTGGCGCGTTCCTCTTTCAAGAGTTATTGATGGAGAGGCCATTCCGTTAATTATCAGGCTTGTAGCTGAGCTTTTATAAAGACTCTCTACAAATTGAGGGAATTTGCCCTTGATTCCAAATTTCAGCAAAGATGTGTTAAGATGTTTGAATGTAACAGAGTCAAACGCTTTTTCTGCGTCAATGGATAAAATGGCCATGTCTGACGCCCCAGGGTCTTCCTCTCTCCTCGCCAGGATCTTTTCGTAATATTCCAGTGTGACCAATACCTCCCTAATTTTGGCCGAGGAATTTCATCCGTTCATAAAGCCAGCTTGATCCGGATGAACCACTTTTGGCAAAATTAACTGTAGTCTAGATGCTAAAAACATAATTTATGCTTACCTGATAAATTTATTTCTCTTGTAGTGTAGTCAGTCCACGGGTCATCCATTACTTATGGGATTATATCTCTTCCCCAACAGGAAGTTGCAAGAGGATCACCCAAGCAGATCTGCTATATAGCTCCTCTCCTCACATGTCATATCCAGTCATTCGACCGAAACAAGACGAGAAAGGAGAAACCATAGGGTGCAGTGGTGACTGGAGTTAAATTAAAAAAATTTGAACTGCCTTAAAAGACAGGGCGGGCCGTGGACTGACTACACTACAAGAGAAATAAATTTATCAGGTAAGCATAAATTATGTTTTCTCTTGTTAAGTGTAGTCAGTCCACGGGTCATCCATTACTTATGGGATACTAATACCAAAGCTAAAGTACACGGATGAAGGGAGGGACAAGGCAGGAACTTTAAACGGAGGGAACCACTGCCTGAAGTACCTTTCTCCCAAAAATAGCCTCCGAAGAAGCAAAAGTGTCAAATTTGTAAAACTTTGAAAAAGTGTGAAGTGAAGACCAAGTCGCAGCCTTGCAAATCTGTTCAACAGAAGCCTCATTTTTAAAGGCCCAGGTGGAAGCCACAGCTCTAGTAGAATGAGCTGTAATTCTTTCAGGAGGCTGCTGTCCAGCAGTCTCATAGGCTAAACGTATTATGCTACGAAGCCAAAAAGAGAGAGAGGTGGCCAAAGCCTTTTGACCTCTCCTCTGTCTAGAGTAAACGACAAACAGGGAAGAAGTTTGATGAAAATCTTTAGTTGCCTGCAAATAGAACTTCAGGGCACGGACTACGTCCAGATTATGCAAAAGTCGTTCCTTCTTTGAAGAAGGGTTAGGACACAATGATGGAACAACAATCTCTTGATTGATATTCCTGTTAGAAACTACCTTAGGTAAGAACCCAGGTTTAGTACGCAGAACTACCTTGTCTGAATGAAAAATCAGATAAGGAGAATCACAATGTAAGGCAGATAACTCAGAGACTCTTCGAGCCGAGGAAATAGCCATCAAAAACAGAACTTTCCAAGATAACAGCTTAATATCAATGGAATGAAGGGGTTCAAATGGAACGCCTTGTAGGACATTAAGAACTAAGTTTAAGCTCCACAGCGGAGCAACAGTCTTAAACACAGGCTTAATCCTAGCCAAAGCCTGACAAAAAGCCTGAACGTCTGGAATTTCTGCCAGACGCTTGTGTAGAAGAATAGACAGAGCAGAAATCTGTCCTTTTAACGAACTAGCGGATAAGCCCTTTTCTAAACCCTCTTGTAGAAAAGACAATATCCTAGGAATCCTAACCTTACTCCATGAGTAACTCTTGGATTCGCACCAATACAAATATTTACGCCATATCTTATGGTAAATTCTTCTGGTAACAGGTTTCCTAGCCTGTATTAGGGTATCAATAACCGACTCCGAGAAGCCACGCTTTGATAGAATCAAGCGTTCAATCTCCATGCAGTCAGCCTCAGAGAAATTAGATTTGGATGGTTGAAAGGACCCTGAATTAGAAGGTCCTGCCTCAGAGGCAGAGACCATGGTGGACAGGACGACATGTCCACTAGGTCTGCATAACAGGTCCTGTGTGGCCACGCAGGCGCTATCAGAATCACTGATGCTCTCTCCTGTTTGATCTTGGCAATCAGTCGAGGCAGCAGCGGAAAAGGTGGAAATACATAAGCCACCTGGAAAACCCAAGGGGCTGCTAGAGCATCTATCAGCGCCGCTCCCGGGTCCCTGGACCTGGATCCGAAATGAGGAAGCTTGGCATTCTGGCGAGATGCCATGAGATCCAGATCTGGTTCGCCCCAACGAAGAATCAGTTGAGCGAAGACCTCCGGATGAAGTTCCCACTCCCCCGGATGAAAAGTCTGGCGACTTAGAAAATCGGCCTCCCAGTTCTCCACGCCTGGGATGTAGATTGCTGACAGGTGGCAAAAGTGAGACTCTGCCCAGCGAATTATCTTTGAGACTTCCAACATCGCTAGGGAACTCCTGGTTCCCCCTTGATGATTGATGTAAGCCACAGTCGTGATGTTGTCCGACTGAAATCTGATGAACCTCAGAGTTGCTAACTGAGGCCAAGCTAGAAGAGCATTGAATATCGCTCTTAACTAAAGAATATTTATTGGGAGGAGTTTCTCCTCCTGAGTCCATGATCCCTGAGCCTTCAGGGAATTCCAGACTGCGCCCCAACCTAGAAGGCTGGCGTCTGTTGTTACAATCGTCCAATCTGGCCTGCGAAAGGTCATCCCCTTGGACAGGTGGGGCCGAGAAAGCCACCAAAGAAGAGAATCTCTGGTCTCTTGGTCCAGATTTAGTAGAGGGGACAAATCTGAATAATCCCCATTCCACTGACTTAGCATGCACAATTGCAGCGGTCTGAGATGCAGTCGCGCAAATGGAACTATGTCCATTGCCGCTACCATTAAGCCGATTACTTCCATGCACTGAGCTACTGACGGGTGTGGAATGGAATGAAGGGCACGGCAAGCATTTAGAAGTTTTGATAACCTGGCCTCCGTCAGGTAAATTTTCATCTCTACAGAATCTATAAGAGTCCCTAGGAAGGGAACCCTTGTGAGTGGTAATAGAGAACTCTTTTCCACGTTCACCTTCCACCCATGCGATCTCAGAAATGCCAGAACTATCTCTGTATGAGACTTGGCAGTTTGAAAACTTGACGCTTGTATCAGGATGTCGTCTAGGTACGGAGCCACCGCTATGCCTCGCGGTCTTAGTACCGCCAGAAGTGAGCCCAGAACCTTTGTAAAGATTCTTGGAGCCGTAGCTAACCCAAAGGGAAGAGCTACAAACTGGTAATGCCTGTCTAGGAAGGCAAATCTTAGGTACCGATAATGATCCTTGTGAATCGGTATGTGAAGGTAGGCATCCTTTAAGTCCACAGTGGTCATGTACTGACCCTCTTGGATCATGGGTAGGATGGTTCGAATAGTTTCCATTTTGAATGATGGAACTCTTAGGAATTTGTTTAGGATCTTTAAGTCCAAAATTGGTCTGAAGGTTCCCTCTTTCTTGGGAACCACAAACAGATTTGAATAGAATCCCTGCCCGTGTTCCGTTCGCGGAACCGGGTGGATTACCCCCATTAGTAAGAGGTCTTGTACACAGCGTAGAAACGCCTCTTTCTTTATTTGGTTTGCTGATAACCTTGAAAGATGAAATCTCCCCTGTGGAGGAGAAGCTTTGAAGTCCAGAAGATATCCCTGAGATATGATCTCCAACGCCCAGGGATCCTGGACATCTCTTGCCCAAGCCTGGGCGAAGAGAGATAGTCTGCCCCCCACTAGATCCGTTTCCGGATAGGGGGCCCTCTCTTCATGCTGTCTTAGGGGCAGCAGCAGGTTTTCTGGCCTGCTTGCCCTTGTTCCAGGACTGGTTAGTTTTCCAGCCCTGTCTGTAACGAGCAACAGCTCCTTCCTGTTTTGGAGCGGAGGAAGTTGATGCTGCTCCTGCCTTGAGGTTACGAAAGGCACGAAAATTAGACTGTTTGGCCTTTGATTTGGCCCTGTCCTGAGGTAGAGCATGGCCCTTACCTCCCGTAATGTCAGCGATAATTTCTTTCAAGCCGGGCCCGAATAAGGTCTGCCCTTTGATAGGAATTTAGATTTAGAAGTCACGTCAGCTGACCAGGATTTAAGCCATAGCGCTCTGCGCGCTTGGATGGCAAATCCGGAGTTCTTAGCCATAAGTTTGGTTAAATGTACGACGGCATCAGAAACAAATGCGTTAGCTAGCTTAAGTGCTTTAAGCTTGTTCATAATTTCATCCAATGGAGCTGTGCGAATGGCCTCTTCCAGAGACTCAAACCAGAATGCCGCCGCAGCAGTGACAGGCGCAATGCATGCAAGGGGCTGTAAGATAAAACCTTGTTGAACAAACATTTTCTTAAGGTAACCTTCTAATTTTTTATCCATTGGATCTGAAAAAGCACAACTATCCTCCACCGGGATAGTGGTACGCTTAGCTAAAGTAGAAACCGCTCCCTCCACCTTAGGGACCGTCTGCCATAAGTCTCGTGTGGTGGGGTCTATAGGAAACATTTTCGTAAATATGGGAGGAGGGGAAAAAGGCACACCGGGTCTATCCCACTCCTTGCTAATAATCTCTGTAAGCCTTTTAGGTATAGGAAACACGTCAGTACACACCGGTACCGCATAGTATCTATCCAACCTACATCATTTTTCTGGAATTGCAACCGTGTTACAATCATTCAGAGCCGCTAATACCTCCCCTAGTAATATGCGGAGGTTCTCAAGCTTAAATTTAAAATTAGAAATCTCTGAATCCAGTCTCCCTGGATCAGATCCGTCACCCACAGAATGAAGCTCTCCGTCTTCATGTTCTGCAAATTGTGACGCAGTATCGGACATGGCTCTCACATCATCAGCGCCCTCTGTCCTTAACCCAGAGCTATCACGCTTGCCTCTTAATTCTGGCAATTTAGATAATACTTCTGTCATAACAGTAGCCATGTCTTGTAAAGTGATTTGTAAGGGCCTCCCTGATGTACTTGGCGCCTCAAAATCACGCACCTCCTGAGCGGGAGGCGAAGGTACTGACACGTGAGGAGAGTTAGTCGGCATAACTTCCCCCTCGTTGTCTGGTGATAATTTCTTTGCATGTAAAGACTGACTTTTATTCAAAGTTACATCAATGCATTTAGTACACAATTTTCTATGGGGCTCCACATTGGCCTTCATACATAGTGAACAAACAGATTCATCTGTGTCAGACATGTTTAAACAGACTAGCAATGAGACTAGCAAGCTTGGAAAATACTTTTCAAATAAATTTACAAGCAATATAAAAAACGCTACTGTGCCTTTAAGAAGCACAAAAAGCTGTCACAGTTGAAATAACAATGAACCAAATTAGTTATAGCAACCAAATTTTCACAGTAAATGTATTAAGTTAGCAAAGGATTGCACCCACCAGCAAATGGATGATTAACCCCTTAATACCCAAAAACGGATAACAATTTAATAATTAACGTTTTTATCACAGTCAAACACACTGTCACAGGTCTGCTGTGACTGATTACCTCCCTCAAAATGAATTTTGAAGACCCCTGAGCTCTCTAGAGACGTCCTGGATCATGGAGGATGAAGTAGGAAGATTGTGACTGAATTTTTACTGTGCAAAAAAGCGCTAAAATAGGCCCCTCCCACTCATATTACAACAGTGGGGAAGCTCAGTTAACTGTTTCTATGCAGAAACAAAAGTTAGCCATGTGGTAAAAATCATGCCCCAATAAGTTTTATCACCAAGTACCTCACAAAAAACGATTAACATGCCAGTAAACGTTTTGAACATACATTTTAAAAGATATGAAGTGTTATTAATAAGCCTGCTACCAGTCGCTTTTACTGCAGTTAAGGCTCACACATTACTTCAGTATTAACAGTATTTTCTGAGTCAAATTCCATTCCCTAGAAAAATACTTAAGTGTACACACACTCCTCAGCCTAATACCAGTTGCTACCACTGCATTTAAGGCTGTACTTACATTACATTGGTATCACCAGTAATTTCCCAGTCAATTCCATTGCTTAGAAAAATAATTTACTGCACATACCTCGTTTGCAGGGGGGCCCTGCATGCTATTCCCCTCTTCTGAAGTTACCTCACTCCTCAGAATGTGCGAGAACAGCCAGTGGATCTTAGTTACGTCTGCTAAGATCATAGAAAACGCAGGCAGATTCTTCTTCTAATTCTGCCTGAGAACAAACAGCACACTCCGGTGCCATTTAAAATAACAAACTTTTGATTGAAGAAATAAACTAAGTTTAAAAACACCACAGCCCTCTCACAACAACCTATCTTTAGTTAGCTTGCAAGAGAATGACTGGATATGACATGTGAGGGGAGGAGCTATATAGCAGATCTGCTTGGGTGATCCTCTTGCAACTTCCTGTTGGGGAAGAGATATAATCCCATAAGTAATGGATGACCCATGGACTGACTACACTTAACAAGAGAAATGGACATTAAAATCTTATAGTCTGAATTAAGTAGGGCTATTGGTCTATATGATTCTTTAAGCCTAGGGTCTTTTCCTGCTTTAGGGATTAAGGTTGTGTGGGAGAAAGAAAATGAAGCTGAAACTGGTTTGCCTTTGATGTAATAGTCATTATATAAATTTGTTAGGTAAGGGGCAATTTCTTCCACTAGTATTTTATAGAATTCGCCAGGTAGTCCAGGTAGTTTAGAAATTGCCACCTTTACTTCTTGAACCGATATGGGGGCGTTGAGACTGACAATGCAGTCATCAGTTAGTGAGGGGCTGACGATCTTATTCCAAAACTCTGCAGATTTATCTTGATCATAACCGTTATCGGAATATACATTTTGATAATATTTCACCAATACAGTTGCAATCTTATCAGGATCAAAAAATTTGCTTTCCCTTATCTAAGAGTTCTTCAATATAAAGTTCGTTATTAACCAGTCTAGACAGCATCTTTCCAGATTTATTCCCAAATCTGTAGAATTTAGCCTGAGTTTTTAGTTCTTTCTGCACTTGTTGGGTTAGAATAAATGTGTCTCTGGTTTCTTTAGCTCGCACATACTTAGCCCAATTTAGGGCATTTTTGTGCAGTAAGAATTTATTATATGAATTAGATAATGCCTTATTTATTTCTTTTTCTCTTGTCTTTAATCTTTTAGTTAGAGCGATATTGTAAGTTAATATTTCTCCTCTGAGAACCGCCTTAGCGTTATCCCCGAGCAGTTCTGGACGTTCAATATATTCATAGTTAAACTGTATAAATTCCTCAAATTTCGACCTAAGGTGAGTTTTGAATTTCATATCCGTTACTAAATAATATGGCAACAAAAACCGCAGAGATTTAGTTTGCGGCCGTTTCAACTGAATATCCAAAGAAATGGGGGCATGATCTGATATTGATATAGGAAAAATTCTCGCTTGCACCGTTATGGGCCCTATACGCTCGTCTATGAGGAATAGATCTATTCGTGAAAGGGTTTTATGTGCTTTTGAGAGACAGGTAAATTCCTGTGTGTCCGGGTTTTGAATACGCCATATATCCCGTAGTGCTAAATTTTGTTTTATTTTCTTAATCATTTTAAATTCTAGATTATCCTGTTTCTGTTTTTTCTGTTTCGTGGTTTCTCGGAGCCTGTCTAATGGGCATTGCGGCGCCATATTAAAATCCCCACCAATAATAAGGTGTCCCTGACTATACAGTAATAATTTAGATTGTATTCTATTCCAAAATTCTGGATCAAAAGTATTAGGGCTATATATATTGCATAATGTAAAGATATCCTGGCGAGTTTTATTTTTAACAGAACATATCTTCCCTCCGGATCGGGCTCGCAGTGCACAACCTCAATTTGTTTTTTTTTCCCTATTAAGATAGCTACTCCCCTTTTTTTTACCGATACTTGGTGAGTAGAACACTTCTTTAACCCATGAGGTTTTGAGTTTAGAGGATTCCTCTGAATTAAGATGTGTTTCTTGGATTAACCCTATATCCGTCTGGGACTTCATTAATTGTGTCAATATAACTTTTCGCTTAATAGGAGTAGAAATCCCTCCCACGTTCCATGATACAATCCTAAGTTTTTCTATTTTCTTGTATTTTTAAAACTACTCTGGGGCGAGGCAGCAAGGAGGGGGGGGGGGTAAATAGAAAAAAAGGCAGGGGAGAGAGAGAAAAAAAAAAAAAAAAGGAAAAACAGTGAGACCCCCGCAAGGGGGAGGGGGAACTCAGGCAATTTCCCTAAGTGCCCCATCTATCTCTAGGTAGCGGGATTAAACCCACGATTAGACCTACTCTGTCAGACTGACCCTTCCAGTACTGGTGGGTCCAGTGTTGTGAGGAATTTCTCAGCTGCAACAGCCTCCACAAAGAAATATGTAACATCCTTCACTGTTACTTTAAGCTTAGCTGGAAAAATTATGGTGGCATTCAGGCCATGTTTTATAAGTTTGGTGCATATTGGTGCCAGATCTCTCCTTTTTAAGGCTGTCTCAGCCGAGAAATCCTGAAAAATTAAAATTTTAGCACCATCAATAATGAGTGGCTGAATTTTACGGAATTGTTGTAAAAATTTAAGTTTGTCTTGATAGTTAAGTAGTTTGGCAATTATAGGTCTAGGTCTGGTAGAGTTATTGTTAGATGTACGAGGTGGACCAAGCCTATGTGCCCTCTTTACCAAGACTTGGCGGTGTGTCGACGGGAATTTAAGAGCAGTAGTGAGAGTGTCTGAAATAAAGAGGACCAAATCCTCATACTGGCTCTCTTCTGGGAGACCTATTATTCTAATGTTGTTCCTTCTACTGCGGTTTTCTAGGTCTTCTAGCCTGGATAAAGTTTTTTGAATACTTATACTCATGTTTTCAAATTTAGAGCCATACGAGGTAGTGAGGTCCTCTAAATCAGACACTCTTTGCTCAGCCTCCTGTAGCCTTGCTGAGAATTGTCTGATTTCTTGTGTTAAAACCATTATATCTTGTTTGATTTCCGCTTTTAAGGCGTCAAACTTGGGGGAGAGGGCCTCTGAAATAATGGCAACCAGAGTTTGAATATTTAGTGCTTCAGGTGTAGCTATATTTATCATGGTAGATTGGGCATCGACAACTGGATCTTGTGTGCCCTTGGGCTTTCTGTCCCTATGTCTTACTGCCATAGTTGGGGAGGGTGTTTTGGCCCAGATGCCAAGAAACTTATCCATGTACCAGGTGTGGCTAAGTGGTAAGAAAAGGGTGATTCAGAGGGGGGCGGAGCCGGAACTCATAGGAGATGGCTGCACTCTAAGTCAGCTCCGGAGAATCGGCCCGATATATAGCTCAATATGCCATAAGGAGGAAGATTGAACAGACCGGCAAAGACACACCACTCATAAAGTGACAAAGGTCAGACTGGGCGACACAGGAGGAAGGTAACACAGCACACGCTGTCACATCTTAGAGTAGCGCTACTCGCATTAATAGGAAAACTGCCATAGCTGTTAGCGTGGCTTTGGAAGCCCAGCGCACATTCAGTGACAAGTCCTGTGGAGTTACGCTTGGCTAGATGAAGTTTGCTTAGTCAGGGGTTCGACCGCTTGGTCATCCGAAAAGATGCATTAACTTGGGGAATCCTCCCGACATTAACAAAGCACACGTGGCGGTCGCCATTTTGACTCACACTATACCTCCAGGGAAACATAACAGTTGCAATGTAAAGAAAGCTATATAGATAGCGAGTGGAGGAGAATTTCTTTTGAACTATGTCCTGCATGTCTATTGCAATAAATATCTCATGATATGTCCTAAAAAAGAAAAAATGAGCTGACCACTATCATAATATCATCTGCAAGTTTATTATCAATAGGCAATGGTGTAACGGCTCTTTACAGCTTACGGCTCAAATCTATAACACACTGCTGCATACTTCAAAAAGGCTGCATAGCACAACAAGAGCTGAACACTTAGGCATTACTTATGTTAAGAAGACTGCAAGGATAATATCTTTTACATAACTATACTGATATAGACAAATCACAAAGAGGAGAGGAGGGGTAGGGGTAGGTCAAAATCATCTATAATTAGGATCAGTTGCCTCTTTCATTAGCTGATTCCTGCATAAAAAAGGATCATGTCACCTAGGAAAACACCACACAAAGAAAAAGAGAAGAAGGCCCTCCCTAAGGGTTCGACCACACCGTCAGTAGATCATTTTTTCAAGGCTGTAAATTCACAACTGACAGACTGTTCTCCTTCCATATCACCTAAACAGCCACAATTATCATCCAACTCAGAATCTGACTCGGATGCAGACCAGGCCACTGTATGTATCCCACAATCACTGCTATCATCACTACCATCTAAAAAAGATTTTGCCTCACTGCTAGTGCAAGTAAAACAATGCATTAAAGATGAGATATCAGATTTAAAGAAAGACATCTCAGACATCGGTAATAGAGTGGAAAAATTAGAAGAGGAATGCAGTGCTTACAACACAGATACAGCCAAAATAAAAACACAAATGGAACAAGATACTGCTATTCAACAACTAGAAGATAAATTAGAAGACCTAGAGAATAGGTCGAGAAGACACAACATAAGAATCAGAGGCATCCCAGAAACAATTCAAACATCAGACCTACCCAACTACCTACAAACCTTGTTTTCATCTTTAAGAAACCAAGAGGACTCCTCGCCAGTGGAAATAGACAGGGCGCATAGAGCTCTTAGACCTACCCCGCAGGAGGGGGCCCCACCACGAGACACCATTGTCAGAATCACCAAATATTCTGTAAAGGAACAGATAATGAAGGGTGCCAGAGAAAAACAACCTATTCGCTTTGAGGATGCCAATCTGCAGATATATGCTGATCTATCTACCACAACTCTTCAGAGGCGGAAAGATCTATCCCCACTCACATCCCATTTGAGGTCTATGAACATAAAATATAGATGGAATCACCCATTTCAGCTAATGGTAACATGGAATAACAGAAGAGCAACATGTTCAGCCCCATCAGAAATGTTAGACTGTTGCCACAGGTTGGAGATCCCTCCTATCAAGTCAGACACAGGACAAACCAAAGACCAAGATATGTCTACAAGCACAGAATCATACCCTCAACTCAAAAGTTCAGGCTGGCAAAGAGTCCAACGGAAGAGATAAAGTTGTACCTCAACAGTGACAATATGAGATAAAAAGTTGTTGTTTTCCCTTTTGTCTTATTCTCCTTTTTCTTACACAGGTGGCCTGCAAAGGCCCAAAGATGTATCCTTTTATGCAAAAAAGAGCTCATGCTTTATGGACTCTCCATGGTAATTGTATTGTGATCATATTGTAAATGTAAGATTGTAGGTATAATATACTAATAGTTTTATTTAACAGCTATTATTGGGCAGATAGAGTTCCACATGGAATTCGTATTGGTTATGCTCCCCATAATAACCAATTATAGGTTAGATTTAGTTTATTTTACTGTTATATTTGTTCTTATTAAGTTTTGTAGGTATTTTGTAATGGCAGTGAATATAATCATACTGGAACAAGTACAGGCATATTATAAGGTATGATGGACGAATTTATGCTATGTTTATTATCGCAAAATGTAAAAGGTTTTAATAGTCCTCAAAAAAGATCACTAGCAATTCAAGACCTTATGAAAAAACATGGAGATATTCTAGGTTTGCAAGAAACACACTTTAAGAGGGGGAATATACCCAGGTATTTTCACAAAAACTACACCCAACACTTCCACAGCGCCCATCCGAAGAAAAAAATAAATGGGGTGAGCATCTTAATACATAAGTCAATTCCTTTTACATTAATAAACCAATCAAGAGATAAGGAGGGAAGGTTCTTAGCTATTAGCGGGCTATTGTTTAATTTACCTACAACAATTGTCAATATATATGCACCAAACCAAGGCCAAGCCAGTTTCTTCAAATCCATCATACCCTTAATTCAGGATATTCAAATAGGACAACTTTTACTAGTTGGGGATTTTAATATTCCCATATTCCCCAAATTAGACAGTTCAAACAATAATATATGTATCTCTAAAAAAAACCTTAAGACGGTTTGGAAATTTGTCAAGACCTTTTGTCTCCATGATCCATGGAGAGTACAAAACCCAGATAAAAGAGACTATACCTTCTTTTCAGCCCCAAATAAATCTTACTCAAGAATAGACTATGTTATGGTTGATCATATCACACTGGCCCAGGTGGATGAAATAGCCATCACACACACTGCATGGTCGGATCACTCTATGATGAAATGCACTATCAAATGGCCGTCAGCACCAATTAGAGAGTTTAGCTGGAGACTAGAACCTTCACTCCTACTGATCCCTGAAATTAATAGATTGGTATCAGAGGAACTGTCTGACTATTTTCAATTTAATGCACAAGAAGGGATATCCCCCACTACTGTTTGGGAAACCCATAAAAGTTACATTAGGGGGGTTTTAATTAAAGCTAATGCACATAGAAATAAATCTTTAAGGGAAGAATACACACATATATCCAAGGAACTCTCACACTTAGATTATTTACATAAGACTCACCCCCACAATAATAAAATACAGGAACAACTTACATTTTACAGGGATAAAATGACAACACATTTACACATAAAAGCACAAACTATTGCATTCAAACTAAAGCAAAGATTTTACGCTGAGGCAAATAAACCAGGACGACTTTTAGCAAGATCTCTGAAAACTAAACAAACCAAAACCTATATACATTCAATAAAACAACCAAATGGCAGAATAGTGGAAGATATCAAACAGATAGCTAACACTTTTAAAAATTATTTCCACTCTCTCTATAACCTATTTCCAAACAGGGCAAAAGACCTTCATTCTTCACAATGTCTTAACTATTTGGAAAAAATCCAGGTAAAGACACTGTCAGTGGAGGAAGGAGGATTGTTAGAATCTCCTATCACAGCACAGGAAATAATAGAAGCAATCAAGACAATTAAAATAGATAAAGCCCCTGGCCCAGATGGGTTTTCTGGGCTATATTATAAACTCCACCAAAATATACTAGTACCACACATGTTAAATCTGTTCCACAGAATTGAGGAAATTGGAGTGTTCCCAGATGATATGCTACAAGCATTTATCACTGTATTACCTAAACCAGGAAAGAAAAATGACCAACCTGCAAATTTTAGACCCATATCCCTCCTCAACTTAGATCTAAAAATATATGCTAAAATATTAGCCACCAGGCTGAACAAATTTCTACCCACACTTATATCCCCTGACCAAGTGGGATTCGTGCCGAGAAGGGAAGCAAAAGATAACACTGTTAAAATATTGGACTTATTAGAACACATAAATAAAAATAATAGCCCAACAATTCTGTTGTCCACGGACGCAGAAAAAGCTTTTGACAGGCTAGATTGGACCTTTTTGGAATCAGTTTTAAAAAATTTTAATTTCCCACCACTATATATAAAACAGGTCATGGCTTTATATACCTTCCCCTCGGCGCGAATCCGCATCAATGGCACCTTATCAGAACAGTTTGAAATTAGAAATGGAACCAGGCAGGGATGCCCCCTATCCCCCCTGCTATTTGTCTTGTCTCTTGAGATACTAGCATCCAAAATAAGACTTAGCCCCACTATTAAAGGAATAAAGATTAAAAATAAAACATATAAATTATCCATGTTCGCGGATGATATCCTCATGTCGTTAACTTCCCCGCTAGAATCGATAGTACAGGTTCAAAAAACCTTAGCAGACTATGGAAAAGTCTCAAATTTTCTAATCAATATGGCGAAATCTGACATTCTCCCCGTTAACATCCCCCAGGAAATGCTAAATAAAATCAAAGACAGTTGTCAATTCAGTATTCAAATGGAATCTATAAAATACTTAGGAATCAGTATAACTCCCAAAATTGAAACTATACGCACAACAAATTATTCGAAACTCACGGCAGACATTATTAGACTAGCCTCCACTTGGCACTCTAAGCGCACCTCATGGATAGGCAGGATATACTCCACTAAAATGATACTACTGCCAAAAATGTTATACTTACTCCAGACTTTACCTCTTCCCCACACTGAAACATATATTCACAAATTACAAAAAGCAATAAATCAATATATTTGGGGGAGCAAACCTCCCAGGATAGGTAAAAATACCATGTATGCATCAAAAGGACTGGGGGGGTTGGGAGTACCTAATCTCATGTTATATAAAAAAGCGATTTCTTTACAAAGGATCATAGAATGGTGCAGATTCAGTGAGGCAAACCCTAAACATTGGATCCAAATTGAACATGATATATCAGGCAATCAGCAGCTAGGAGGAGCTTGTTGGACACCCAACACATCATACTTTTTATTAGGGGAATCATTGCAGACCATCACCAACACTTTTTCAGATTGGAAGATATTACACACTCACCACAAAGAGATCTCCAGTGGATTTTCTCCCCTTACCCCTATTCTATCAAACCCAGACCTCCCGGTTAATAAATCTTTTATTCCAGACGCAGACTGGTCCCTCAATAGAATGATACCTATAATCACACTGACACACTTAAATAAAATGAAACCTAAATCTGAAATAGAAAATCTAGGGAAAGGGCTCTTCACATCATGGTTGAGATACCATCAGATAAACCATTATATTAATACACACAAAGAAAGGGACAATCTTATTAGGCCCCTAACCCTGTTTGAAAACATGTGTCACACTGGTCTCCCACTTAGAGGAATCATATCATTATTGTACAAAATTCTGCTGAAAGTGTCCTCCCCACGTCCCCATAATTTTACCAAGGCTTTGGAAAGAGATTTAGGTATGCAGTTTACCACTAAGGATTGGACAGACATCTTTAAAAACACAGCACATTCTGCACACTCCACCCAAGGCTTAGAAACTAATTACAAAATTATGCTGAGGTGGTATCTTAAGCCGCAAAGGCTCAAATACATGTTTCCACAAGCATCAGACAAATGTTGGAGATGTAACCTGGAGGTGGGAGACCTGGGACATGTGTGGTGGTCATGCTGCAAGATCCAAGCTTTCTGGAAACTAATTATTACAGAGATCAACAAGGTAACATCCAGCAACTTATCATTATCACCCAAGGTCTGCTTATTTAATATATACAATGAAATACGTTGTGCCATAAAAAGAAATCTAACACAGATAATGATGAATGCAGCTAAATTGTTAATTGCATCTCTCTGGAAATCCAAAGAAACTCCCTCCATAAGGTCTTGGAGAGACAGAGTCCACAATTTGATAAAATTGGAAAGATACTATTTTCTTAGAAGTAACCGTTTACAAATATATAATGATATGTTATTCTTTTGGGACACATACAAAGGTTCTATTGAATCACAGTAATACTATAAGATGCAATGTACTAGTAAATGATGGATCTCAAGTAAGATAGAAGTGAATTGCACTTAAATATAACAATAATTGTGACTGAAACTTGCCATGTACACTAAGGTTCCTATTGGGAACAAGAGTATCAAGGAAAACTTATTTACTGCCAGGTTTAGGGTTATTTTTAAGTTAGTAATGTAGTTTGTTTATTAGAATGTTTGTATTAGGATATTCTAAGCTTGGTTATAATCAATTCCTCCTGCTGAAATGGTAACCAAACTTTTCCAAGAAAATAACTGGACAGCAGAACTGATGTTTTGATTGTATAAGAATATAATATATGTTAAACACATTATCTTTATACTTGTATAATGGAAGAGTTTATTTGATGTAAACATACATAGAGGAATAATAAGCTGAACAATGATTGTATTTCGAAAACTTTCAATAAAGAAATAAAAACTGAAAAAAAAAGAAAAAAAAAGAAAAGGGTGATTCAGGAATAAAAAAGATAATTTTTTAGAGATCTAACACGTAGCCGTGTGAAAAGAGCAGGAGAAAAATTAATTGTAAATTAGAGCCTCTAAGTGTTTACTTTACACTTGGACTTTGTGAGAGAAAGTGTGTGTTTTGGTGTACAGTTAAACTCAGGTGAATAAAAATGACCAGAGTAGTGTTACTTAACAAGTGAACATTAATCTAATTTAGATTCAAAACTCAAAAAGGGTGAACCAAGGCTTTGGCAGAAAGTTTTTCAGGACGTTATGCAGCTAGGTAAAATATCAGTTTTGTTTGCCAGTATATGAGAGCTTTCCTAAAACAATCACTGGGCTCGCTGAGGGAAAGGAGGGACCCAGATACCTGAAATAACAGAAGGGTTTCAAACCTGGCCCAGAGGAGCTTTAGTGTAGGCTCCTATCTCAGGCAATATTTAGAGAGCAGTGAAATAGGGCAACTCATCCCCTAAAATCAGTTGGTCCTGCAAATGAAATGCCTTACAGGAGGGTGTTTAGAATTTAGGGCGATCTTTAGAAAAAATATATGTCAGTTATTTTACTCAGATAACACTTTTTATAAGCCTAATCTTATCATCACTTAGTCTCTATGAAGAAATAGAAAAGATGCACAACAAGACATAGTTTCCTGTGGTTCAGTTTAGGTACTTCAGAACTTATTTCAGCTATGTCTAAGCAAGCAATGTTCTTTCAGAGAGTATTATATGGTTCGATAAGCTATTTAAAGCTTATAATTTAGTAGCATAATCAACTATATTTTAGGTCAATACAGGAAAGTTTACTTTTAATTTTTTAGTATATGCAGTTTAAAATAACCTAGGAACCTATTGTATGACCGGTCCTCATTCAGAGGGGTAAAACATGAGTGAAAGTAACAATTATTAGTTATAAATTTCAGAAAAGAAAAAAAAAAAAAAAAAGGGAAGAAAAAAAAAAGAAGAGGAAAAATTTATTTATTTTCCTTTTTCTCCCTTCCCTTCAATAGTCCAGAGTAATGCAAATTTCATATGATATAGTCAATGTTGTTTTCAATGTAGCTTCAATATACTTTAGACCATTAGTACACAAGGTAGTTTGCTGTGTCAGGGTGTACTTATAATCCCTTAGCCTTCTACCGCTGTTTTTATCAAGTGTAGGGAAGGAAATCTCTCGATTGGTGTTGTGGCCTCCCTTTTACAGCTGGTCTTAAGTCACTGTAAGCGGTCTGGGGTTTTTATGCCAGATTAGCTTCGCCAGTGGCCCCTTCAGTAATTTACAGTGTGTCCCACGATCTTCTTAAAGTCTCATGCTCAAGAGCCTTCCTTAGATAGGATGTTTCAAATTTTTAGACCCTGATGGCCCCCTCCGTGTTCCTTCACTTCCCCCCTCTACAAGTTCTCATGTGAAGGTGCCGTTATGAGTGTCAGAAGTAATGTGCTATAGATGAGACTCACCCCTTCGCAGGCTGACCACCGGCTCAGCTGCTCACCTCTGTGTTGTACCCTTCGGCGCAGAGGAGATCACTACCTTCGTTTTCCTGCCCCTCTGTGATGCGCGGCTTCCGCAGTCAGCTCTCCTCACGCAGCGTCGGTGGGAGGAGAGAGACCGACGCCTCACCGGGCGCCACCGCCAGTAAGGAAGGAGCAGCCTCTCCACCGACAATCCGCTCCAAGGCCAGAGCCACCTCCCTCCCACGCAGCACCAGTGGGCGAGGGAGATGAGAAACAAGGAGGCCGATCAGCAACCCAGCAGGTAAGACCGCCGGTCAGCAGTAGGTCTGGTCAGAGTGGCACAGGGGGTCCAAGTTCGTCAGCCAGAGTCCGTTAAAAGATAGAGGGGGGAAGGGAGCTTAACCTTATCCCAAAAAAAAAGTTCTGCAGAGCAGGCAAATGGGGGCCCAGGTCCCAGTACGAAGCTAGAGGGGTAAATGAAAGTCCAAATTGAACTGAAAGCGTCAGGCAGGTATTGCCTATGTAGAAAGTCCAGATAAATGGAGACAAATGCCAGTGGAATGACAAGCCACTGGAAGGGGTTCCGGAGCAAATCTTCTTAGCTGGCCTAAGAGTAATAGCTCACTAGCTGGGAGCAAGGCGCGGGGATCCTCCGCCAAAATCTGTGGGCCTGGAGCTGCAATTTGAGCCACACCTGCGTAGCACACCTGTGCAGCCGCACCTGTGTAGCTCCACCTCCACCGGATACCTATGACATCAGCACATGTAATTTTAAACAACTTTCCAATTTAATTGTATCACCAATTTTGCTTTGTTCTCTTGGTATTCTTAGTTGAAAACTAAACCTAGGAAGGCTCATATGATAATTTCTAAGACCTTGAAGGCAGCCTCTTATCACATGCTTTTTCATTTGCTTTTCACAACAGGGGAGAGCTAATTCAAGTAAACCATATAGATAACATTGTGATCACGCCCGTGGATTGTGGCAGACACGGCACTTATTGTATAAAATGAAAGTCAATAGATAATAAATAAAATGCCATGTGATCAGGGGGCTGTCAGAAGCTTAAATCACAGAGTTAAAAGTTAATCACAGAGATAAAAAGTATTTTAATATAACAGTGTTGGTTATGCAAAACTGGGGAATCGGTAATAAAGTGATTTTCTTTTAAAACAACACATATTCTGGTGTTGACTGTCCCTTTAAGGATGGGTGGGGAGACCACAGGCTAAATAAAATATTTCAAATGCAATCATAACGGTAAAGGAAATACTTGTAAACAATTTAATACACTTCAGCAGGTAAAGTGGATTATTGGGAACAAATAAAAGGGAAGAACATTTTTGAGTAAAATGTCCCTTTAAACCTTGCTGCCCACTTAAAGTGAAGGTAATTTTTTCTTACTTGGAAGACGTTATTGCATCAATTAATAGTAGAAGAAGCTAATCGCTAACTTTATTTTACTATTCTTTAAATATTTTGACAGTTTTTATCTATATATAATTGCTTACGGTTTGCATGAAAACTCTTCCCAAGCACTACTTCCTGATTTTATTTGCTGTGACGTATAGAGCGGTCCCACCCGCTCTATACGGATCTCTAAAGCGCGTTCACGAGGATCGTCTCTAATGCGCATGTACGAATCGGCTAATTCTCAAGCTACTGCGCATGCGATCAAGCTACTGCGCATGCAATACACTAAAATCCAACAATGTAATGCGGGTCCGGAGCGTGCTTTGTTCTCAATCTGGATACTAAAAGTATAGCGCATGCGCATTTTAAAAAGGAGTCTTGTGACGTAGTTTGACGGCCGCCTAACGGCCAGAATTTCAATTGGATGGTTTCAGAACGTGACCCAGGAAAAAAAAGAAAGAAAAAAAACCGGGTTGAATTGGCTAAGCTTATGAAATAGTTTGCTTACGGCTATAACTTAATTTACAGAAAATTTCGAAAAAGTTGATGAATGAAAGTCTTATTTATTTGGGACAAAGAATGTTATTCCGGATCATCAATTAGGTAACTTTACCTTCACTTTAATTATTATAATCAATAATCCTCCTTTGCAATTGTGTCAAACCAATTACAAACAGCACAACCTCTCACCTGCAGCCTTCAAACACCTGACAATGCACACCCTATCAGTAACATCAGTATTATATATACCCTTGTGTCAATTTATATTGGATGTGAGATACATTGATTTACAGCTTATAAGTGAATATTACTATATGTACCCTTCATACACAACTATGTGGATGTGAGTTATAATACAAGAATATGTCATAAACATGATATTATTACCTGTTTTTATTGCCATTTCAACACAGGTCATATTATATGTTTTAACAATATTAGTGTAATAAAACACACCTCACATAGATGTGTATGACAATTACATGGTAAATAACAGAGGACAAGGTTTATGGTGAACTACAATAATATTTATTTTTTGGCTTCTTGGATGAGGGAGCTGAGGTGCCTGTAGTGGATTGCTTCGTTCTCCTTGTTTTAGCAGATTCTAGTGTTTCTGCTGGTGTGCTGGCCACCGATGATAGGCTGTAGGGAGTGTCCTGCTGGTGTGTAAAGTGCTAAACCAACACACCCAAGAGTTGATTTTGTTCTCTCCATCTATTGTCCATCTGCATCTGCATATCAGACAGAATTTGCATCATCTGTGACTACGATGCTGCTATGTCCCTCTGCAGCTCTATGCTACGTTTGTGTAACCTCTCTTGGCCACTGAAGAACCTCTCTTGGCTCCTGATTAACCTTTCTTGGTTCCTGAATAACCTCTCTTGGCCTCTTTGTATGCTCTCAGTGATTGTGACGAGCCTCCTCTGGAGTGCAATGTATTCATCACCCAGGGGAGAATACAATGCATCCACAGGCTCTTGAGCAACAGGGCTGGCAGTTGCTTGAGGGTCAGGTTCAGCTATGTCTTCTGCTGCTTGAGGGTCAGATTCAGCTGTATTTTCTGATGCTTGAGGGTCAGGTTCAGCTGTATCTTCTGCTGCTTGAAGGGCAGCTATAGTTTCTGCTGTATTTCCATCTGCAGATGTTGGAGCTTGTCCCATGGAAGAGGATGGTGGAGCTTGTCGCATGGAAGAGGATGGTGGAGCTTGTCCCATGGGAGAGGATGGTGGAGCTCATCCCATGGAAGAGGATGGTGGAGCTTGTCCCATAGAAGAGGATGGTGGAGCTCCTCCCATGGAAGAGGATGGTGGAGCTCTTCCCATGGAAGAGGATAGTGGAGCTCGTCCCATGGAAGAGGATGGTGGAGCTATTATTGATGATTGGTAGTCCCACTGATGATCAGTGTGTGACCATTCAGCCTCTACAATCGGCACTTCTTGTGACATAGTCTATGGGTAATATCCATGACTGACATGAGATTGTGTTGTAGGGGTTGTAAATACATTGACCCTTTGTGGCTGTCTTGGCTCCCTCTCAAAACCAAAGGAAGGATATTCATCTGGCCAAGAATCTTGCCAGGGGTCATATGGCAATGGTGGTGACATCACTCCCGGGTCCTCAACTGAAGCCATCCAACCATGCTCATGCCTGGGAGCATACTTTGGTGCGGTTGCTTGAAGACTGGTGGTGGTGGTGGTGGCAGCATGACTGTTAGTATCCTTGTGACAGGAGGTTCTGTGGAGGAGTTAAAGGATGAGAGGGATAAGTACAGTCATATATATGTCCATGTGGGCATACAATGTACATTGATACATGCTAGGGCCTATACTGATTCACATGTCAAACTCTATAACCTCCATGTCCACGTTGTGAGTTGGTCTATGAGAGATTTGAATATGAGCAGTATACAGGGATGTGTTTCATACAATAGTTATGTGTACATGTCAATTATGAAATGTGTTCTTTAAGTGATACTATGGTCACACAATTTACTTTAGCCTGATCTAGGCACCGAACCTGCTTTATTGAGCTAAATGTATTGGGGTGGCTATAGTGTCCATTTAATGAAAACTCTACATGTTGCTTGTGGCCTGTGTTAGTCTGAGACATGTTAGTATTACACTATTCCACCTCACATAATGCATTGTTTTATGAAGCAGTAATGTCAAGTATAATTGTAGATGTTTTTGTAAGTACGCCAAACACCATGATCCTCATCATGTCCATGAATGTGTTATATTAAAGGATGTTGTATCACAACTACATATAATACAGGTGTGTGGGATGTTACTCACCAGCATGATGTGCTGTGGTTGCAACCCCTGAGTCACGAGCCCCTGGAAGTCCACGGACTGCTGTGATATTCAGGGACCTGTGTATCATCTCCTGCCAGGTGTTGTACTCTATGTCCAGGGCTGGCCCACAGCCTGTTCCCTTCTGGTGGATAGCTTGCTGACCCATCTTTTCTTTGACCTGCCTCTTGCAGTCATTCCACCTTTTTCAGGCCCTCTACAGTCCTCCTCTGCAGGGCCACGCTGTTGACGGCATTCTCTACAGCCAACCATGCAGCCTTTCTTTTTTTGGCACTGCCTTTGCCCTTCTCCTGCCCGAAGAGGGCCCTGGAATTGTCCATGATGGCCTGGACTAGGGCAACATTTTCTTCAAGTGAGAAGTTTGGATATCTCAAGCTCTCATCCTCCATGGCCACTTGGATTCCTCCCTGTGATGTCCCTGGAAGTGTGGGTTCCTCGACCACCTTCTGTCCCCATGTGCACCCTCTGTCCCTCTCCTGGATGTGCCTGCTCTCTGGGGCTCTCCGGCATCTCTCCTCCGGTAATCCATTCTGGCTCTCCCTCTCCCAACTCCACTTACTCCCTTACGGTTGGCCTAGTGCTCCTCCTGTCCTCTTCAATACTCTTCTCCCTGCCACTCCTCTACCCTCATCCTTACCTCTCCCTGCCATCCTCACACTAATCACACTACACTCACTCCCAGTTCAGTCATATACAATCACAATCAAACACTCAGCCTATCACACTGTAAAAATAAAATAAAATATGTGAGGTGTTAGAAATAAAAGTGTGGTGTATTTGTATATGTATGTATGCAATGTGTGCAATATGTCAGAATATGTGTAAGTGTACAAACTTACTCAATCCACCAATGCGACCTAACTATTCTGTTTGCGCCTCTCTCTCTACTATCACTAAACCTCCATTCCTGGGCCGTGTGTTGTAGCTCAACGAACATTCCAAACACACTGAAGAAAATAACTGCGCATGGGTTTATATATGAATTTGAATAGTGTAATTAGGTGTCACATTTTTATTTTAAATCTGGTTTCGTTTTTACGCGTGTTATCCTCATTTGCATAAAACTACTCTTTATTGACACTTTACGCGGACATAATACTGGCAGAAATGTGTATTTGCGCACATTTCTGAAGATCGCCAGTTTGTCCTACTTACGCCAGTCTAGCATCTAACGACACCGTATATGTAATACCCCGATGTTCGAGATGAAATTACGGGCGGCGCGGGTTTCAGCACTTGTGCTGTAGCCTGTGCAGTATATGTAATCTCGTCCATAGTGTGTTTATGGTAAAAAAAATTGGTGCAAACCTTGCTACCGCATATATTTTCATTTTTCTGTTATAAGGAACTGGTATTTTGAAAAAAATAATAATCAGAGAGTCAATTTGGCCACTGATTTCTGTGTGGATATGTATAGTGTGTGAGTCCCTTCATGGAACTGTTGTGTTTTGAGCCTGGCTCAATGTATTATTTTTTTTGTTTTAAATAAAAAAAAAAAAACTGGCGCAAACCTTGCCACCTCAAATATTTTACTTTCTATGAATAAGTAGCAGGCATTTAAAAAGAAATAAAATCCTTTGGGCCACTGATTTCTGTGGCAATATATAGAGGCCGTGAGCTCCTTCAGAGAATCCATGTGTTTTCAACCTGGTCCAATGTTGTTATTGTTAAAAAAGAACTGGTGCCAGCTTTGCAACCTCATATATTTTACCTTTTCTGAATAAGTAACTGGTATTTTGAAAAGATTAAAATCCATTTGGCCACTGATTTCTGTGTGGATATATACAGATCGTGAGCTCCATCATACTATAGACATATTTTTAGCCTGGCCAAATGGTTTTATGGAGAAAAAAAAACTTGTGCCAACCTAGCCACCTCATATGATTGACCTTTTCTGAATAAGTAACTGGTATTTTAAAAGAGTTAAAATCCTTTGTTCTGTCAGGATATATAGCGGGTGTGAGCCCCTACAGAGAATCCACGTGTTTTCAGCCTGGTCCAAAGATGTTTTTGTTAAAAAAGAACTGGTGCGAACTTTGCCACCTCATATATTTTACCTTTTCTGAATAAGTAAATGGTATTTTAAAAGGGTTAAAATCCATTGGGCCACGGATTTGTGTGTGATTATATATAGTGTGTCAGCCCCTTAATAGATTCCTGATTTATTTGTGAATATATAGTGTATGAGCTCCTTTATATAATTTATATGTTTTCAGCCTATCCCAATGTTTGTTTGTTTTTTTGTTAAAGTGTGAACCTTACCAACTCTTACATTTTGGACAAAAGGGATAAAGTACTGGCGCTAGTCAGCTAGGGTGAAGTCTATTAATAGGACATAATGTCTAAAATTAGAATATGGAACCAAAGTATGTGAGAATCGCTGTAAAAAATAAATAGATTCACAACTCAAAGTACTGATAATGGATAAAAACATGTGTAATTAACACTACAGGATGCTTGCAATATATATCAATGAGGAGTGCTAGCAACAAAATCCCTATTTGTACTTGATTGTGTTTCCCCTATCTGCTTAAATAGGGATTTTGTTGCTAGCACTTCTCATTGATATATATTGCAAGCATCCTGAATGTGGCATTTTAAAACGATTAAAATCCTGTGGGCCACTGATTTCTGTGTATATATACACAGGATGTAAGCCCCTTCATACAACCCACGTTTTTAAATGGTTTCTATGGCAAACAAACGTGTGTCAACCTTGACACTCCATACATTTTATATCTTTTCTGAAGGAAGTGGTATTTTGAAGGGGTTAAAATACTTTGAGCCACTGCTTTCTGTTGCATTATATATATATCAGTGTTGTCCCCAGGACCCACCTGGCTAATTTTACTAACCACCCTGCTAAAATTTTAGCCGATATTAAAGGGACAGTCTAGTCCAAAATAAACTTTCATGATTCAGATAGAGAATGTAATTTTAAACAATTTTCCAATTTACTTTTATCACCAATTTTGCTTTGTTCTGTTGGTATTCTTTGTTGAAAGCTAAACCTAGGAGGTTCATATGCAAATTTCTAAGCCCTTGAAGGCCGCCTCTTCTCTCAGGGCATTTTGACAGTTTTTCACCACTAGAGGGTGTTAGTTCATGTGTGTCATATAGATAACACTGTGCTCACGCACGTGGAGTTCAAGTGAGCCAGCTCCGATTGGCTAAAATGGATGTCTGTCAAAAGAACAGAAATAAGGGGGCAGTTTGTAGAGGCTTAGATACAAGGTAATTACAGAGGTAAAAAGTGTATTTATATAACTGTGTTGGTTATGCAAAACTAAAATCTTTTTAAACAATAAAAAATCTGGTGTAGACTGTCCCTTTAAGCTAAAATGATCTAATATTAGAAATGTTCATTTAAATTTATGTGAATTTATGCAGTTAATTTGTGCTTTGTATAGCCAAAAATGATATATTAGAAAATATTACACAGCCCCCACCCAGCTACTTCATAATGCCACCCGGATTGCAGCATTTTCTGTGGAGAACACTCTATAGCCCTCTCATAGAATCCACATGTTTTCAGCCTGGCCCAATGGTTTTTATAATACAAACAACTGGTGCCAACCTTGCCACCTTATATTTTACCTTTTATTAACCCCTTAACGACCAAGGACGTACGCCACACGTCCTCAAAAAAAATACAGTTAATCACCGAGGACGTGTGGCGTACGTCCTTGGTCTGGAAAGCAGCTGGAAGCGATCCTGCTCGCTTCCAGCTGCTTTCCGGTTATTGCAGTGATGCCTCGATATGGAGGCATCCTGCAATAACCCCCCTTGGCCATACGATGCAGAGAGAGCCACTCTGTGGCCCTCTCTGCACCGGACATCGGTGGCCGGTATCGTTGGCTGGTGGGAGCTTACGTGGGAGGCGGGTGGGCGGCCATTGATGCTGGGACAGCTGCCAGTACCCAAGATGGCGCCCATTAAGGCAGAGGAGAAGGGTTAGAGAGCTGTTTGGTGGGGGATCAGTGAGGTTGGGGTCTAAGGGGGGATCCTACACATCAGCATATGTAAATATGCTTCTTCTTTTTTTTTTTTTAAAAAGGGCCAAATACCTTTTATTTTAGTACTGGCAGAGTTTCTGCCAGTACTTAAGATGGCGGGGACAATTGTGGGGTGGGGGAGGGAAGAGAGCTGTTTGGGAGGGATCAGGGGGTCTGATGTTTCAGGTGGGAGGCTGAGCTCTACACTAAAGATAAAATTAACCCTGCAAGCTCCCTACAAGCTACATAATTAACCCCTTCACTGCTAGCCATAATACACGTGTGATGCGCAGCAGCATTTAGAGGCCTTCTAATTACCAAAAAGCAATGCCAAAGCCATATATGTCTGCTATTTCTGAACAAAGGGGATCCCAGAGAAGTATTTACAACCATTTGTGCCATAATTGCACAAGCTGTTTGTAAATAATTTCAGTGAGAAACCTAAAATTGAGAAAAATTTAACGTTTTTTTTAATTTGATCGCATTTGGCGGTGAAATGGTGGCATGAAATATACCAAAATTGGCCTAGATCAATACTTGGGGTTGTCTACTACACTACACTAAAGCTAAAACTACCCCAAAAAGCTCCCTACATGCTCCCTAATTAACCCCTTCACTGCTGGGCATAATACACGTGTGGTGCGCAGTGGCATTTAGCGGCCTTCTAATTACCAAAAAGCAACGCCAAAGTCATATATGTCTGCTATTTCTGAACAAAGGGGATCCCAGAGAAGAATTTACAACCATTTATGCCATAATTGCACAAGCTGTTTGTAAATAATTTCAGTGAGAAACCAAAAGTTTGTGAAAAAATTTGTGAAAAGTGAACGATTTTTTGTATTTGATTGCATTTGGCGGTGAAATGGTGGCATGAAATATACCAAAATGGGCCTAGATCAATACTTTGGGTTGTCTACTAAAAAAAAATATATACATGTCAATGGATATTCAGAGATTCCTGAAAGATATCAGTGTTCTAATGTAACTAGCGCTAATTTTGAAAAGAAATGGTTTGGAAATAGCAAAGTGCTACTTGTATTTATGGCCCTATAGTTTACAAAAAAAGCAAAAAACATGTAAACATTGGGTATTTCTAAAATCAGGGCAAAATTTAGAAATATTTAGCATGGGTGTTTTTTGGTGGTTGTAGATGTGTAACAGATTTTGGGGGTCAAAGTTAGAAAAAGTGTGTTTTTTTCAATTTTTTCCTCATATTTTATAAAAATTTTTTATAGTAAATTATAAGATATGATGAAAATAATGGTATCTTTAGAAAGTCCATTTAATGGCGAGAAAAACTGTATATAATATGTGTGGGTACAGTAAATGAGTAAGAGGAAAATTACAGCTAAACACAAACATCTCAAAAATGTAAAAATAGCCTTGGTCCCAAACGGACAGAAAATGGAAACGTGCTGTGGTCATTAAGGGGTTAATAAGTGGCATTTTAAAAGAGTTAAAACCCATTGGGGCACTGGTTTCTGTGGGGGTATATTTAGTGTGTGAGCCCCTTCATTGAATCAATATGTTTTTACTCCGGCCCGATTAAAAAAAATGGTGCCAATTTGCCACCTTATATATTTTACCTTTTTACCTATTTTACCTAAGTGGCATTTTGAAAGGGTTCAAATCATTTGGGCCTCTGATTTCTGTGTGGATATATAGGGCGTGTTAATTTTGGGGTGAGTGGAATTTAATATGTAGGAATAGAAGTACAGGAAACCAAAAGTCTTTTAAAAAGGCTTTAATAACGAAAGAAAATGAATTAAACAATGATAATCAATAATAAGGGTGAAAGCAGAGCCAGGAACAGGCCAAAGGTCAGATACCATGGAATCAGTCCAGCAACTAGGTACCAAGGTAACAAACAAGAGCAAATTCCAGGAGCAGGCCAAAGGTTAGGTACTGTGAGATCAGTCGAGCAACTAGGTACTAAGCAATGTCAATGTAAAGGTGGACAGGCTAAAACAGGATACCAGATAGATGCAGTAGTGATAACCGCATTCAGATAAGCTGCCACTGGTACAGCAAGCACAGGAGACTCAGCAGGTACAGGATACCCAGCAGCTACTGTTGGTGAGGCTGTTACGGGATACCAGGTAGGAGCAGCGAGTTCAGCAGTATTTAGGTAAGTTGCCACTGGTAAAGCAAGTACGGGAGACTCAGCATGCACAGCAACAAGGTAAGTAATCAACTAGGGATACACTATGTCCACATAGGTATGAGTGGTCTAATGGATTTGAACCCATTCAAAATAGCAGTTACTTATTCAAAAAAGGTCAAATATATTAGGTGGCAAGATTGGCAGCAGTTTTTTTAACCATAAAACTTTTTAGGACAGACTAAAAATGTGAATTATATGTAGGGGCTCACACCATGTATATATCCACACTGAAATGAGTAGCCCAAGAATTTTAACCATTTCAAAATGCCAATAAATTATTGATAGAAGGCAAAATATAAAAGTCGGCAAGGTTGGCACCAGTTTTTTTAACCATAAAAACCATTAGGCAATGTTGAGAAAACATGTAATCTATGAAGGGGCTCACACACTATATATCCTAACAGAAATCAGTGGCCCAATGGATTTTAACCCTTTGAAAACATCAGTTACTTATTCAGAAAAGGTAAAATATATGAGGTGGCACTATTGGCACCAGTTTGTTTGCTATAAAAAGCATTGGGACAGGCTAAGAACATGTTTATTGCATGAAGGGGTTCCCACACTGTGTATATCTACACAGAAATCAGTGGCCCAATGAATTTAAACCATTTCAAAATACCAGTTACTTATTCAGAAAAGATCAAATATATGAAGTCGCAAGGTTGGCATCAGTTGTTTTTACCATAAAAATAAATTGAGCCAGGCTGAAAACATGTCTATCGTATGATGGGGCTCACTCCTTGTATATATCCACACAGAAATCAGTGGCCCAAAGGATTTTAACCCCTTAAAAATATCACTTATTCAGAAGGTAAAACATATGAGATGGCAAGGTTGGCACCATTTTGTTTTACCATAACAGCCAATGGTACAGGCTGGAAAAATGTTTGTTGTATGATGGGGCTCATTGTGCCAGGCTGGAAACATATGCATTTAATGAAGGCGCTCACACACTATATACACTCACCGGCCACTTTATTAGGTACACCTGTTCAATTGCTTGGTAACACAAATTGCTAATCAGCCAATCACATGGCAGCAACTCAATGCCTTTAGGCATCTAGACGTTGTGAAGTTCAAATTGAGCATCAGAATGGGGAAAAAAGGGTATTTAAGTGACTTTGAACATGGCATGGTTGTTGGTGCCAGGTGGGCTGGTCTGAGTATTTAAAAAACTGCTGATTTACTGGGATTTTCATGTACAGCCATATCTAGGGTTTGCAGAAAATGGTCCGAAAAAGAGAAAATATCCAGTGAGCGGCAGTTGTGTGGACGAAAATGCCTTGTTCATGTCAGAGGTGAATGGGCAGACTGGTTCAAGATGACAGAAAGGCAACAGTAACTCAAATAACCACTCGTTACAACCAAGGTATGTAGAATACCATCTCTGAACGCACAACACGTCGAAGCTTGAAGCAGATGTGCTACAGCAGCAGAAGACCACACTTGGTGCCACTTCTGTCAGTTAAGAACAGAAAACTGAGGCTACAATTTGCACAGGCTCACCAAAATTGGACAATAGAAGATTGGAAAAACGTTGCCTGGTGTGATGGGTATCGATTTCTGCTGCGACATTCAGATGGTAGGGTCAGAATTTGGCGTAAACAACATGAAAGCATGGATCCATCCTGCCTTATATCAACGGTTCAGGCTGGTGGTGGTGTAATGGTGTGGGGGATATTTTCTTGGCACACTTTGGGCCCCTTAGTACCAATTGAGAATCGTTTAAATTCCATGGCCTACATGAGTACAGTGTACCCATCTTCTGATGGCTACTTCCAGCAGGATAATGCACCATGTCACAAAGCTCAAATCATCTCAAACTGGTTTCTTGAACATGACAATGAGTCACCAGATCTCAATCCAGTAGAGCACCTTTGGGATGTGGTTCAACGGGAAGCTTGCATCTTGGATGTGCAGCCGACAAATCTGCAGCAACTGCATGATGCTATTATGTCAATATGGACCAAAATCTCTGAGGAATGTTTCCAACACCTTGTTGAATCTATGTCACAAAGAATTAACGCAGTTCCGAAGGCAAAAGGGGGGGTCCAACCCGGTACTAGCAAGGTGTAACCTGATAAAGTGCCTGGTTAGTGTATATCCACACAGAAATCAGTGGACCAATGCATTTTAACCCTTCCTTTCAAAACACCAATTACCGTACTTATTTAGAAAAGGTAAAACATAAGAGGTAACACAAGTTTTTTTTTTTACCATAAAAACCATTTGAAAACATATGAGGTAACACAAGTTTTTTTTTTACCATAAAACCCATTTGCTCAGGCTAAAAACATGTCTATCGCATGATAGGGCTAACACTCTGTATATATCCACCCAGAAATCAGTGGCCCAATAGATTTTAACCCTTTCAAAAACATTTTTTTAAATATTTGAAGTGGCAAGGTTGGTACAATTTTTTACCATAACAATTAACCCCTTAGTGACCAGACCACTTTTCAATTTGTTGACCATCTGGGACCAAGGCTATTTTTGCATTTCTGCGATGTTTGTGTTTAACTGTAATTTTCCTCTTACTCATTTACTGTACCCACACATATTATATACTGTTTTTCTCGCCATTAAATGGACTTTCTAAAGATATGATTATTTTCATCATATCTTATAATTTACTATAAAAAAAATATAAAATATGAGGAAAAAATGAAACAAATTGCACTTTTTCTAACTTTGAGCCCCAAAATCTCTTACACATCTACAACCACCATAAAATACCAATGCTAAACAGTTTCTACATTTTGTCCTGAGTTTATAAATACCCAATGTTTACATGTTCTTTGCTTTTTTGCAAGTTATAGGGCAATAAGTACAAGTAGCACTTTGCTATTTCAAAACCATGTTTTTTTCAAAATTGGCGATAGTTACATTGTAACACCAATATCTGTCAGGAATCCCTGAATAACCCTTCAAATGTATATATTTTTTAAAAGAAGACAACCTAAGGTATTAAACTTGGGGTATTTTGACTTTTTCATGCAACCATTTTACCACCAATCTATGCCAAAATTTTTTGGGGAAAAAAAATAATTAGATTTTTTGACAAAATAGCAATTTAAGAATACATTTACTGATAATGTTAAGGGTTACTGCCAAATAACACCCTAATATGTCTTCAGCAGCATCTCCTGGGTACAGTGATACCACCCATGTATAGGTGTGTCGGGTTCTCGGGGGGCTAAAAGCCCTTATTTTTAGAGAGCGCATTCCAGTTTTTCAACTTGGAATTTTCACATCGGTCATCATGCACCCATGTCCTATTTGGGACATTTCTGAAGCTGGCCAATGGAATTTACCCCCATCAAACCATATATTTTTGAAAAGTAGACACCCTAGGGTATTTCAAATGCTGGTATTTTAACACTTTCCATGCACTAATTCAACCACCAGTCTTTGTCAAACTTTGGGTAGTCATGTTTTTGTGTTATTTTTCACACACATTGTACTTTAGGCATGGATTCTCAGTTCCTGTTATGTGTTACTGCCAAAAAACACCTCAATATGTGTTCAACAAAATCTCCTGAGTACAGTGATACCACCCATGTATAGGTGTGTCGGGTTCTCAGGGGGCTAAAAGGCCTTAATTTTAGGAAGCGCATTCCAGTTTTTCAACTTGGAATTTTCACATCGGTCATCATGCACCCATGTCCTATTTGGGACATTTCTGAAGCTGGCCAATGGAATTTACCCCCATCAAACCATATATTTTTGAAAAGTAGACACCCTAGGGTATTTCAAATGCTGGTATTTTAACACTTTCCATGCACTAATTCAACCACCAGTCTTTGTCAAACTTTTGGGTAGTCATTTTTTTGTGTTATTTTTCACACACATTGTACTTTAGGCATGGAGTCTCAGTTCCTGTTATGTGTTACTGCCAAAAAACACCTCAATATGTGTTCAACAACATCTCCTGAGTACATTGATACCACCCATGTATAGGTGTGTCGGGTTCTCTGGGGGCTAAAAGGCGTTATTTTTAGGAAGTGCATTCCAGTTTTTCAACTTGGAATTTCCACATCGGTCATCATGCACCCATGTCCTATTTGGGACATTTCTGAAGCCGGCCAATGAAATTTACCCCCATAAAACCATATATTTTTGAGAAGTAGACCCCCTAGGGTATTAGAAATGCTGGTATTTTCACACTTTCCATGAACTTATTTAACCACCAGTCTTTGTCAAACTTTTAGGTAGTCATTTTTTTGTGTTATTTTTCACACACATTGTACTTTAGGCATGGATTCTCAGTTCCTGTTATGTGTTACTGCCAAAAAACACCTCAATATGTGTTCAACAACATCTCCTGAGTACATTGATTTCACCCATGTATAGGTGTGTCGGGTTCTCTGGGGGCTAAAAGGCGTTATTTTTAGGAACCGCATACCAGTTTTTCAACTTGGAATTTTCACATCGGTCATCATGCACCCATGTCCTATTTGGGACATTTCTGAAGCTGGCCAATGGAATTTACCCCCATCAAACCATATATTTTTGAAAAGTAGACACCCTAGGGTATTTTAACACTTTCCATGCACTAATTCAACCACCAGTCTTTGTCAAACTTTGGGTAGTCATGTTTTTGTGTTATTTTTCACACACATTGTACTTTAGGCATGGATTCTCAGTTCCTGTTATGTGTTACTGCCAAAAAACACCTCAATATGTGTTCAACAAAATCTCCTGAGTACAGTGATACCACCCATGTATAGGTGTGTCGGGTTCTCAGGGGGCTAAAAGGCCTTAATTTTAGGAAGCGCATTCCAGTTTTTCAACTTGGAATTTTCACATCGGTCATCATGCACCCATGTCCTATTTGGGACATTTCTGAAGCTGGCCAATGGAATTTACCCCCATCAAACCATATATTTTTGAAAAGTAGACACCCTAGGGTATTTCAAATGCTGGTATTTTAACACTTTCCATGCACTAATTCAACCACCAGTCTTTGTCAAACTTTTGGGTAGTCATTTTTTTGTGTTATTTTTCACACACATTGTACTTTAGGCATGGAGTCTCAGTTCCTGTTATGTGTTACTGCCAAAAAACACCTCAATATGTGTTCAACAACATCTCCTGAGTACATTGATACCACCCATGTATAGGTGTGTCGGGTTCTCTGGGGGCTAAAAGGCGTTATTTTTAGGAAGTGCATTCCAGTTTTTCAACTTGGAATTTTCACATCGGTCATCATGCACCCATGTCCTATTTGGGACATTTCTGAAGCCGGCCAATGAAATTTACCCCCATAAAACCATATATTTTTGAGAAGTAGACCCCCTAGGGTATTAGAAATGCTGGTATTTTCACACTTTCCATGAACTTATTTAACCACCAGTCTTTGTCAAACTTTTAGGTAGTCATTTTTTTGTGTTATTTTTCACACACATTGTACTTTAGGCATGGATTCTCAGTTCCTGTTATGTGTTACTGCCAAAAAACACCTCAATATGTGTTCAACAACATCTCCTGAGTACATTGATTTCACCCATGTATAGGTGTGTCAGGTTCTCTGGGGGCTAAAAGGCGTTATTTTTAGGAACCGCATACCAGTTTTTCAACTTGGAATTTTCACATCGGTCATCATGCACCCATGTCCTATTTGGGACATTTCTGAAGCCGGCCAATGAAATTATCCCCATAAAACCATATATTTTTGAGAAGTAGACCCCCTAGCGTATTTGAAATGCTGGTATTTTCACACTTTCCATGAACTTATTTAACCACCAGTCTTTGTCAAACTTTTGGGTAGTCATTTTTTTGTGTTATTTTTCACACATATTGTACTTTAGGCATGGATTCTCAGTTCCTGTTATGTGTTACTGCCAAAAAACACCTCAATATGTGTTCAACAACATCTCCTGAGTACAGTGATACCACCCATGTATAGGTGTGTCTGGTTCTCTGGGGACTAGAAAGCCTTATTTTTAGGAAGCGCATTCCAGTTTTTCAACTTGGAATTTTCACATCGGTCATCATGCACCCATGTCCTATTTGGGACATTTCTGAAGCCGGCCAATGAAATTTACCCCCATCAAACCATATATTTTTGAGAAGAAGACCCCCTAGGGTATTTGAAATGCTGGTATTTTCACACTTTCCATGAACTTATTTAACCACCAGTCTTTGTCAAACTTTTGGGTAGTCATTTTTTTGTGTTATTTTTCACACACCTTGTACTTTAGGCATGGATTATCAGTTCCTGTTATGTGTTACTGCCAAAAAACACATCAATATGTGTTCAACAACATCTCCTGAGTACAGTGATACCACCCATATATAGGTGTGTCGGGTTCTCTGGGGGCTAAAAGGCCTTAATTTTAGGAAGCGCATTCCAGTTTTTCAACTTGGAATTTTCACATCGGTCATCATACACCCATGTCCTATTTGGGACATTTCTGAAGCTGGCCAATGGAATTTACCCCCATCAAACCATATATTTTTGAAAAGTAGACACCCTAGGGTATTTTAAATGGTGGTATTTTAACACTTTCCATGCACTAATTCAACCACCAGTCTTTGTCAAACTTTTGGGTAGTCATTTTTTTGTGTTATTTTTCACACACATTGTACTTTAGGCATAGATTCTCAATTCCTGTTATTTGTTACTGCCAAAAAACACCTCAATATGTGTTCAACAACATCTCCTGAGTACAGTGATACCACCCATGTATAGGTGTGTTGGGTTCTCTGGGGGCTAAAAGGCCTTATTTTTAGGAAGCGCATTCCATTTTTTACACTTCCCATTTTCACATCCCATGCACCCATGTTCTATTTAAGACATTTCTGAAGCCGGCCAATGTAATTTACCCCCATCAAACCATATATTTTTGAAAAGTAGACATCCTAGGGTATTTCAAATGCAGGTATTTTAACACTTTCCATACACTAATTCAACCACTAGTCAAACTATTGGGTATTCATTTTTTTGTGTTATTGTTCACATACATTGTACTTTAGACATGGATTCACAGCTCCTGTTATGTGTTACTACCAAAGAAGACACCAATATGTGGTCACCAACATCTCCTGAGTTCAGTGATACCACCAATGCATAGGTTTGGTGGCTTGTTTGGGCGGTGCAATGCCAAATGTCTGACATGTGTTTGTGATTTTTTTTCACATTTAACATATTTTCTTTGCCTATTGTCTTTTTTGGGGGTCTTTTAACATACCCCAATTTATTTGTTTTCCATAAATGTGATTATATTTAAAAAGTTGACACCCCAAGGTATTATACATGGAGTGGTTTGATGACTTTGATGCAACCGTTTTAGCCCAAAAATTGGAGAAAGTATATGGTGGTAATTTTTCAATTTTCATTGTTACAGACACATTGCTTTTTTACTCTGATTTAGGAGAGACTGTTGTAAGTTATTGCAAAAGAATACTTCAGGTTGTTTTCTGCAAGGCACCCTGAGTACACCTATGCCCCCCATGCATAGGTTTGCCAGGATTTTGGGAAGGTTATGTTACAATTTTATGACTTGTGATTGTAGTTATTAAAAATGAGAGTATTTCTTCTGATAGGCCTATCTTTAGTTTGGGGCCTATCGCATACCCCACTTTTATTTATTGCATTCAAAGTGTATATTTTTTAAATGTTGACACCCCAAGGTATTGTATATGGTGTGCTTTGATGCCTTTGAAGCAACGGTTTTAGCCCAAAAAATTGGAGAAAGTGTATGGTGGAAATTTTTCAATTTTCATTTTTACAGACACATTGCTTTTTGACTATGATTTAGGAGAGACTGTTGTAAGTTATTACAAAAACATACTTCAGGTTGTTTTCTGCAAGGCACCCTGAGAACACCTATGTCCCCCATGCATAAGTTTGACAGGGGTTTTGGTTAAAAAAAAACAGGCCCAATTTTATAAAACAATAGAGTAGTGAAATGTAAAAATCTGGCACAGTAAAAGTAAAAAAAACAAAAAAACATCTAACAGTAAACATAACCAAAAATATATATATATATATATAACAGCAAATGTATTTATTTTTTTAAAAATTGACCATTGTATGGTACCGCTTGAAGCAGTCCCCAATGCAGAGTGCAGGCTGTCCAGGGCAATCAGGACAGTGATATATGGTGTCCCTTCTCTTCCCCCTCTTGGTACAGACTCTGCATTTTTTTTGTGGTTTCTGCTTTGCGGCAGTAGGGGGGATTTTAAAAATAAAATGGGTAGCCCCAACTCTGCTCTCTCCCATCACCGCCCGGGGAGAAGGTGCATCATGGTACAAAATCCCCGTAATAATCTGGAGCTGAAACTGTAAAAAAGTATTTTTAACTCTGGGGTTTGCTTTTTTGAACAACAAAAAAGCGTTGTGGGTTGCAATCTGCATTAGGTAAATTGCAACCTTTTTGTACCAGGCCTTTGTCTTCCGCATAATTAGGTAGGGCTGCAGCAGCTGATCAGCCAGATCAACCCCACCCATATGCCGGTTATAAGACTTGATGCACACTGGCTTCCTTATGATCTCAGCTCTGCCACGTACAGAAACCGCTACCGTCCTCTCTGTGTGGATGGTGGTAAGAAGGTATACATCCTTCTTGTCTCTGTACTTAAGTACCAACAGCTCCTCTTGGCGCAGAGCTGAGGTCTCCCCCCTTCGTAGCCGGGTGCGTACAAGCTGTCCTGGGAAACCTGCGCGGTTCTTTTTAATTGTACCGCAAGCTACTGTATCAAAGCAATACAGTAGCTTGAACAAAAGGACACTTGTATAAAAATTGTCTAAGTACAAGTGATACCCTTTGTTCATTAGGGGTAATATCAGGTCCCAGACAATCTTGCCAGTGGTTCCCATATGTTCTGGGCAACCTGGAGGGTCAAGGTGGCTATCCTTTCCCTCATACACCCAGAAGGCCTGAGTATACCCATTCTCGCTGTCACAGAGCTTATACACCTTTACCCCATATCTGGAGCGCTTGGAAGGAATAAACTGCTTGAGGGATTCATCAATGCATATATTCCTTCCAGGTGTATAAGCCTCTGCAAACCTGGCAGAAAAGTGGGTTATCATGGGGCGGATTTTATACAGCCTGTCAAATTGGGGATGCTCCCTAGGGGGGCACAGGCTGTTGTCGCTGAAGTGCATGAAATGCAGAATCATTTCATACCTCTTCCTCGACATAATCTGGGAGAAAATGGGGGTAGAGCAGATGGGGCTAGTACTCCAGTAGGAGCGAATGGAGGGTTTCTTTATGATGCCCATCAGCATGGTCAATGCCCAGAATTTTTTGAATTCTGGCACATTGATGGGGGCCCATTGCTGCTTTGCCAAATATGTTCCAGGCTTTGCAGCACGGAACTGATGGGCATATAAATTAGTTTGGGCGACAATGTTCCCCAATACATCATCGCCCAGAAAAACTTCCAGAAACTGCTGGGGGCTAAAACCTGCCACATCTATATTTATGCCAGCATTTGCTGTGAAGGGTGGGATATCTGGCCTCTGGAGATGAGGTGTTACCCACTCTTCAGCAGCAATGGCAGCAACACGCCTCCTTCTGGCAGGGGGGCTAGCAGGGGGGCTGGTAGGGGGTCTAGCAGCCACAGATACATCACTATCAGTTGAGACTGCATCTAGTGATGTATCTGAGCATATGGCAGGGTCAAAATTGGGGTCTGAGTCAGACATAGAGGCATCTGACTCTGACGCAAGGATGGCATACGCCTCCTCAGCACTATATATTTTCTGTGACATTTTTGTATCTGTCACAGAAAAAATGTACTAATTTTTTTTAAATTAAATTAATTAACTAAATTAACTAGCAAAAAAGTACAGCTATGCTACTGCCAGTGATTTATAGCGATCACTGGCAAGCTAGGGGTTAATGGCTCTGAAAATTAAATTAAATTAACTAAATGGTTCTGAAAAGAGCCTCTGGATTTTTTAAAAATTACAACAAAATTAACCCCTAAAAAAATGCACAGACAGCAAAAAAGTACAGCTATGCTACTGCCAGTGATTTATAGCGATCACTGGCAAGCTAGGGGTTAATGGCTCTGAAAATTAAATTAACTAAATGGTTCTGAAAAGAGCCTCTGGATTTTTTTAAAAATTACAACAAAATTAACCCCTAAAAAAATGCACAGACAGCAAAAAAGTACAGCTATGCTACTGCCAGTGATTTATAGCGATCACTGGCAAGCTAGGGGTTAATGGCTCTGAAAATTAAATTAAATTAACTAAATGGTTCTGAAAAGAGCCTCTGGATTTTTAAAAAATTACAACCACAAAATTAACCCCTAAAAAAATGCACAGACAGCAAAAAAGTACAGCTATGCTACTGCCAGTGATTTATAGCGATCACTGGCAAGCTAGGAGTTAATGACTCTGGAAATTAAATTAAATTAGCTAAATGGCTCTGAAAAGAGCCTTTGGGTTTTTAAAAAAAATACAACAAAAAAAATTAACCCCTAAAAAATGCACAGACAGCAAAAAAAAGTGCAGCTATGCTAATGCCAGTGATTTATAGTGATCACTGGCAAGCTAGGGGTTAATGGCTCTGAAAAGAGCCTTTGGTTCTATATTTTTTAACAAATAAAATAATTAAATCTCTCTCTGCAAAAAAACAGGTCTCTCTCTCCAACAAAATCGCAAGTGAGGAGAGGGAGGGAGATCCACACTGATCAGTGTCAATATTTACAAATATTGACATGATCAGACAAATAGGGTATTTTATTTATTTTTTATTTTTTTGGGTGGGAGGCTCAGATTGGGTGACCCTAGCTTGCCCCTATGATGAGGCAGGCTAGGGACACCCCCAGAGGCCCCATGATGCACTGGGCATCGCCATCTTGGATGCCTAGTGAAGGGGGAGGGGGGGGCTATTTAGGGCTTTTTTTTTTTTTTACGTTTTTTTTAACTTTTTATTTTATAACTAAGTGCCTCGACCCACCGAGGCACTTAGCACACAAGCAGAGCATCGGAAGCGTGTCCGATCGCTTCCGATGCTCTGAAACACTGCCGGGCTCCACGTGGAGCGAAACCGGAAGTGATCACTCGTGGGGGAGTGATCAATCCGGTCCCGGCACTCGGGAACAGTATTGCAGGATGCCTAGACATCAAGGCAAGCCTGCAATACTGTTAGAGCAGCTGGAAGCGATTTCGATCGCTTCCAGTGCTCTGTTTAACCGACGACGTATGCCATACGTCCTCGGTCGTTAAGTGCTTTTTTTTTTTGAGGACGTATGGCATACGTCGTCGGTCGTTAAGGGGTTAAAGGGATAGTCTAGTAAAAAATAAACGTCCATGATTCAGACAGAGCATGCAATTTTAAGCAACTTTCTAATTTATTCCTATTATCAATTTTTCTTTGTTCTCTTTGAATTAAAACGTGGATTCTATGAAGGAGTTTGTGCACTAAATATATATATACAGTATATCCACATATAAATCAGTGGCCCAAAGGACTCTAATCCTTTCGATATACAAGTTACATATTCAAAACATAAATAAAATGGTGCCATGTCTGCCATCTGTTTTATTGAAATATAACATGAATTTATATAAAATTTAAGTTTGTTTAGGTTTTGGGGAAAGTGTATTATTTTATTTAATATGAAAATAATGACAGATATTTTGTTTATACAGCTTTATTTTGCAGATTGAAATTGGTTGGCAACAAAGAAGCTTAGTGAGTAAGAAGCCAACTTCAGCCTCATCACTAACAAAGTAATGGCTGCCTTAACCTCTTAAGGACATGTGACGGAATTTTTCCGTCATAAAACAATTGAGCAAACTGAAAGCTGTGTCCTTAAAGGGTTAAAGGGACATTCAACACAGATGAAAACATTATCCCATACCTTAGATCAAGCAAAAAAAAAGAGCCTGCACCGCATCCTATCTTCAATAACACTAACGTTAGGTGGCTAATCTTCAATAAACATTTAGTTAACAACGGCAGATATGGCCGCCAAACTCGCCCCCTGTTACGTAGGAGGCTTCTTGTTTAAACTCATACTCGTTCACAGGGACACTGTTCTATTAGAAATAGAGCAGTGTCTCCGTGAACGTGGCTAAAGAATCTAGCCGAGGATGTGATTCGCATTGGATGAAGAGTTAGAAAAGAAGCCTCCTACGTAACAGGGGGGGGGGGGGGAGTTTGGTGGCCATATCTGCCGTTGTTAACTAAATGTTCATTTAAGATTAGCCACCTAACGTTAGTGTTATTGAAGATAGGATGCGGTGCAGGCTCTTTTTTTTGCTTGATTTAAGGTATGGGATGTTTTCATCGGTGTTGACTGTCCTTTTAAAGGGACACTAAATAAATGCTAGATAGAATGATGCATTCAAAGAAAAGATTAGTTTGATAATAACATGTAGATGTCATTTTTAAAGTTTCATTAGCTATTTAAATATTGACAAAATAAGTGTAAAGTTTTAGTGTCTATAAAACAATGGGAGCTGCCATGTTGTAACTTAGGTTACTTTCTCTGCTGTGGCCAATTAAGGACAATTATAAATAAGTCACTAGAGTGTGGAGCCAATGGCTGTGTGGAATATAACAGTGTTCAGCACCTCCATTTCTAACAGGAACTGAAATGCTCACAATTTGAGAATGAAATTACAGGAAATGGGGACAAAATAAAGAATTAAAGTATATTGCAGAGGTTTTTTTTTATATATATACGATTTATCATTTTATATTACTATCACAAAGTGTTTAATGTCCCTTTAAAGTTAAAATGCTCCACAAATATTTATTTTGATAGAGAACTACATCCCAGTACAGTTGCATACCAGTAAGAGAACCCCCAAAAACAAACAGTGGTAACACTACAGTGAAAAGCATAGTAACTTTCATTATTCATGCCTATCCATGATATTTATTAATACAAAAAAATACACTATCTTTTTTTTGTCCAACTTACACATTACTTATGACATATGTCTGAAATGCACATCTTTAAACAGTAATTTAGGCTGCCAAAGCAAAAATGCTTACCTAAGCTAAACTGAGTCGGTAGGAAGAGGTTAACAGTTTCTTCAGCTTTTGTCACAATAAACACGGCTCATGTGAACAAGCTGCTTTAGTAAATCAATAGGAGGAACTTCTAAAATGAACCATTCAGAGAGGTTTGTCTCTTGTACAGCTATACAACACAATACAATACATATAGAGAAATATCAGAGACAAAAGTACATCTTAAATTGGTCCAATGTCGAAAACTCTTCTACACACTAAATAGTCCCATATTTAGCTGGTGTCTTTGCTTTGCTGTTAAATGATTAAAGTGATTAGTTTTAACCTCTCACATTCACCCTAAGTAAACAAAATAAATTATACAATAGTAGTTGGCAAAAGCTTGCTGCTATAACACATCCCAGGTGTTAGAAGTTTGTTTTTGCCCAAGCATAAGGGCGGAGCCTTAGATTAGAGCCCTAATGAATGAGGTCCGGTGACAAGCTGAGGTGACAATCATCATGTCATTTGCACAGGAGAGACCAATTCTCCCTTGATAAAGCCATGTGATTTGTGCACACAGGAGCCCTGCAGGCGGGAGATTTTGCTGCAAATGCGTGAAACATGAATTTAGGCTGCTGCTCTGTGTGTAGATATTATTCACTAACAGTACGATTCGGGGGAGGTAAGAGGATATCACTGGCTTCACTCTTCGCTATTAGGCAAACTTGGGTGTGGTGCAGCTCAATATAAACCATACACTTTTCTGTTGCAGTTGCACTAACTGGGTGACTATGCTAACGCATGGGTCGCATATGGAATTATCTCCAGTCTGCACGCTGATACCTAAATAAGTCACCCTGTTTGTCTCCAATGACGCATGGGTCATACTGTTATACAGCAATACTTACAGTTCATTTTATATTCAGATTATGTTCTTCAGTATTGAATACATGCATAGGTTTTCTATCCCGACCTTATATGTTATAAAGTTAAACAAAAACTTACGAATTCATAGGTCGCACAAGATTACCAGTTTACCACAAATATACACAAAATCTACTTAATCTATATAAATAAATATACACGTTCTTATTCATTGTGTAGGGGATTTCTGAAAACTTTGTTACTATCAGTACTAATGTCCCCACTTTTTGGTTTGACGTTTATTTGGATAGATGGTTTTCACAAAGATGTACATTATATTACCTGTAGTGGATGAAATAAGATCAGTCTGGCTGTAATTATAAATATATGTACTGTACTTACAAAACTGTCTGACAAAATCATGGTTGTGGTTTCTTCTAAAATGGCTTCTTAGGGTAAAAAACAAGCTCTAGAGTTGACTGCTTTGTGTCCGGACAGAGCTGGTGTTAAAGTTGATAAAATACTAATATGCAGTCTGTTTCATTTAAAGGTCCTCTCAATTTTAAGGCAAAATGGTGGGATGGGGAGAGCAGATGTTTTGTGGTGGTAAAATGGAGGACTTTTCTGGGGGCTAAAGGGGCATATAAACTGTGTGTTACTAATGACACTTTGTAGACTGCATTAAAATTGCTTCTGACATTGTCCCTTTACCTGTATGGTTAGGACTTAGGTATATGGGTTTAGGCTTCTAATGGACAACTGGCCATTTTCACTTTAGGGTGTGTGGCACTGTAATATGGAATATTATATATATATATATATATATATATATATATATATATATATATATATATATATATATATATATATATATATATATATATATAGGAACAAAGGTGGCTGTGTAAGGCATAAGGAATTTAGACAGAAGTCTGTGTCACATGTCATTTGAAGACTGTTTACTAATTGTAGCTGTAGGTTGCATCTTCATTACAAGTTATTTAGGATAAAGATAAATAAAACAGGGTTTTCTGAATGTCTACTTTGTCACCTTTACGACCCCTTTCTCCTTGGTCATAATTTGCAAACTGGAAGGAAGTGTGAGAAGTAAAATTGTTCTGCGATGACATGTAAATTATGTTGATCACTGCTCACAAACAACAAAGCACAAGAGTGACTAGAACAAGGCTGATATGGCCAACGGGTGGCCCATAGGCCACACACAGCCCTCTGCACTATTTTTTATGGACTTTGGGTAAAAACAGATTTAAAACTGTGCCATTGCTTTTGTGGTTCTTTGGAAAAAGTGGAACTAAAAATGTGTGCTGTGGGGACTTCTGGTGGCCACAACTAAAAGAGCTCTCTGGAGGGCAGAAGAGCAGGCATTTTCCTCCTTACACTAAATCTGTTTATGTGCTACTGGACAGTTTGAGAAAATATATTATTTGTGAGTTTAAAGAGACAGTATATACCAATTTTCATATAACTGCATGTAATAGACACTATTATAAAGAACAATATGCACAGATGCTGATCTAAAAATCCAGTATAAAACCTTTTAAAAACTTACTTAGAAGCTCGCAGTTTAGCACTTTTGATTAGGTTGACTGTAACACCCTGTGAAAGCAGACCCCCCTTCCTCTGCATATGAAAATACCCTTTACACAAACAGGAGCAAGCTGGAGTAGTTATACATCAGTATACTCCTAGAAATTTGGGGCTTGGTTAGGAGTCTTAAAATCAACACAATGTTATTTAAAAATAAGCAAAACTGTATACATTTTTACAAAATAAAAACCTGTATGGGCTATATAAATGGATCATCTACAAAACATGTATGCAAAGAAAATCTAGTGTATAATGTCCCTTTTTAATACATTTTTGTTTTGTGCCATTAAAGGGACATACAAGTCAAAATTAAACATCCATGGTTCAGATAGAGCAGCGGTGGTCCACGAGAAGATGTTGGTGGTCCTTGACACCATCAAGCAGGAATTAATCTCAGCTGATGGTGTCACCCCCGTTGTGCCGCAACTCCCTACAGTGCCTGGCTGGACATCAGTGAAAACTGATGAAGAAGTTAAATTACAATCTCCCTACGCACGTTGCGTAGTTAGATTGTATTTTTAACTCCTCCCGCCCGGCGCGCTGCTCAGAGAAAGATGCTTCCATTCTAAAGCCAGCAGAGGTTGGTATAGTCTTGGCTTGAAATAGTGGACATAAAGTATATAAAAAAAAAAAAAAAATCTTAATTTTTTTTTCTCTTATTTCATTTATTTTCTTCCCTTTACCTGTCTCTTTGTAGTAGTTTTCCTATTTCCTTTAGATTGACTTGCATCACTGTTTGTCTTCCTCCCCTCCATCTTCTTTTTTTTAAAATTAAATATTAATTATTTTTAATTCTAATAATTTTCCTGTGCACAAAATTCCAGTAACTGCCATCCAGCAGATCAGCCATATCCCACCGGTATTATAATTGTCAGTAACATCAGTCGTGGTTAGCTCACATCCATATTTAGAGCTTTCTGATATAAACTTAAAGGGACACTGAACCCAATTTTTTTTCTTTCGTGATTCGGATAGAGCATGACATTTTAAGCAACTTTCTAACTTACTCCTGTTATCAAATTTTCTTTATTCTCTTGGTATCTTTATTTCAAATGCAAGAATGTAAGTTTAGATGCCGGCCCATTTTTATTGAACAACCTGGGTTGTCCTTGCTGATTGGTGGATACATTCATCCACCAATAAAAAAGTGCTGTCCAGAGTTCTGAACCAAAAAAAAAAAAAAAAGCTTAGATGCCTTCTTTTTCAAATAAAGATAGCAAGAGAATGAAGAAAAATTGATAATAGGAGTAAATTAGAAAGTTGCTTAAAATTGCATGCTCTATCTGAATCACGAAAGAAAAGAAAAAAAATGGGTTCAGTGTCCCTTTAATCTATGACTCCAAGGTCTGTCCATGATCATAAGTAGTTTTGAATAATTCCTAACTGGGGAGGTAACTTGGAAGTCTTGTGGTCCTTTTAAACATAATTTAGTAACAAAAGTAAGATGAAAAGTATCTTAAAACTATATGCTCTATCTCAGGGGTCGCTAACCCTTCGGACCTAACTAGTATAACCATAGCTAAGTTTACATAATGTGTGTGTGTGTATATATATAATTTACACATTTTTAAGAATTATTTTTTTAAAATTAACTAACTAAATGACAGAACTGAGAGAATAATTCCAAATGACAGATGAAGGGTGAGTGCCAACTTTTGAACTGGAAACAGAGAGGCAGAAAGTGTGTGGGGGGGATAGAATTCTCTTTGAATCCTTTGTTTAAAAGCATACCTAGGTAGGCTCAGGGGCAGCAGTGCTTAACTGAGAACTAGTAGGTGATTGGATATCTACACATGTCTCTTGTCAGTGACTCTCCAGTTATGTTCCGCTACCTTCCAGTAGTGCATTGTAACTCTGGAGCTAACTTTAAAGGAACACTAAAGTCAAAAATAAACTTTCATGATTTGTATAGAGCATGACATTTTAAACAACTCTCTAATTTACTACTATTATCAAATAAATGATCAAATCGTTATTTTGTTGAAAAGCAGGGGATGTAAGCTCTGGAGCGTGCATATGTCTGGAGAACTATATGGCAGCAGTTCTGTAAGAAAGTTATCCATATGCAAGAGCACAAGAAGGGAGCACTATTTCCTGCCCTGTAGTACTGCAGACATGTACCTAGGTATCGGAAAAGAATACAATGGGGACAAAGCAAATTTGATAAAAGAAGTAAATTTGATATTTAAAAAAAACAAAAACATACGGTACTCTATCTGAATCATAAAATATTTTTGGGGGGTTTCATTAGGGTTGCCACCTCAGCCATGTTTCCCTGGACACTTATGAGATACACATGCTGCAGGGTGTGCAGGGAGGAACATGTATTGTGTTTCTGGACAGCACTATTCATATTCCTCCCTGCAAACCCTGCAGCATGTGTAACTTATAAGTGTTCTGTATTTTAAGGGACGGGTGGCAACCCTAGGTTTCATATCCCTTTTAACTATTAATTTACCTCCTTTTTACAGTGTTATATGAAAGCAATAGTGTAGTTATAAAGTACTCTACCACAGTAGTTCATTTTCTTTATGCAATTTTATGACCCAGTAAGGTTTCTAAAATATTGATCTCTGGCCCTTGTGTTTTAGGAAGTTGGCCATCACTGGAATAAAACATTTCATAATTAGGGTTGCCATGTGTCTAGTATTCAACCGGACAGTCCAGTATTTTAGCAGGCTGTCCAGTAAAATCTGCACAAAAATACTGGACACTTAAATGTCTGTTTTTAAAGTCCCTGAGTGTTAGCTAAATATAAAAGGCCTCATATGCAGAAATACATTACAAATATGGATCAGAAAGAAGGTTAAATTACCTCTCTCTCGCTCTCTATCTCTCTCCCAGACAATTTTTTTTTATTTTATATTACTGACAGTCAAGGGGTAAAATGACTGCTAAGTTGTGAAAACTATAATTTGGGGAGGGCATTGTGTGACCCCCACCTACCATTGTGCCCAGTCACCAACAGATAGTCCACCTGGCAACCCTATTCATAGAGAGGCAAAATATGTGTATATACATTTTTTTTAGTTTTATTTTTTTATTTAAATATTTTTTTAAAAAGTCTGTTAATCTTTGTATGAAATGCATTAGATGACGTGCTATCATTTAGACACAAGCAGTTTGTACTTTATGTATGGCAAAATTTGGAAAAAAATCAGAAAGGGAAATTGTGTTTTATAAATGTGTGTTTTCTATAATTTTCTGACAGTGAAATGCAGCAATTTGGAAATAAACATTATTCTGAGGAGTTTGAGTGCAATGATCCTTGACTGGGGATTGTATGGTGGAAATAACTATACTGTGATTACTGCCACCTGTGGCATGTCAAACTCTGGGTTAAGGTTGTGCATGTTCCTATGTAATTAAAGGGTCATTGTAGTAAAAAAAAATTGTAATCAAAAAAGGTCTTTTTAAAATGTATTACTTTTTTTTAAGTGTTTTAAAAAAACAACTACTTATTTTCAGGAGGATGGATTTGTTTTAACCACTTAATGACCAGCAATGTACCCTGTACGTCACTGGCCTTTTCTATATTTCTATAGGGATTGCTTTTTCAATAACATGGAAGCCTGCAGAAGGGAGACGGGGTCTCATAGTGCCATCTTGTCACTCACGGCAAGACCCGCACTATTATAAGCCGAAAATCCCAACTTACAGGTTCTTCATGGTTGTTAAGGGGTTAAAGTTACCACAATTTAATAGCATAGCATACCTAGGTTGGTTCAGGAGAAGCAATGCACTACTGGAAGATAGCTGCTGATTGGTGGCTGTGTATATATATATATATATATATATATATATATATATATACATACATACATACACACAGTATATGCCTCTTGTCACTGGTTTACCAAATGTGTTGAGCTAGCTCCCGTTAATGCGTTGCTGCTCTTTGCAAAGGATACCACCAGAATGAATGAAGCAAATTTTATAATCAAGGTAAACCTGAAAGTTTTTTTTTTAAATTGTATGCTCTATTTGAATCATGAAAGGAAAGAATAATGGGTTGATGTCTATTTCTCAAATTTGCATGTTTATTTTATAGCATTTTTGCTGTGAAGAAAAGTCATGTTATTTTTGCAGGCACAAATTCATAGTATTGAGAACTCCAAAACCAATATGTCATAATATCTGCAAAATAGAAAAACGCCCAACATAAACCTCTAAAAGAGCATGACATTGTGAATGGATTAATGGAATTAATTCACCAAAAACTCCCATTAAAGTTACAAATATACAGTCTCATGCTACATAGTTAAAAACTAAGAGGCCTATCTATCAACCTCCGTATGGAACTTGAGGACTTGTGTTTCTGGTGAGCCTTCTTTAGACCGCTGCTCCATAACCTGTCCGCCTGCTCTGAGGAGGCAGACAGACATCGGCGCAATTCAACCCGATCGAATACGATCAGGTTGATTGACACCCCCCTGCTAGCGGCCGATCGGCCGCAAATCTGCTGGGGGCGGCGTTGCACCAGCAGTTCACAAGAGCTTCAGGATGAATAACCTTTTAGATTGTAATATCTTAAATAGAAAACTATCTTTAGATGCATTTTATTAAAAAAAAAAAAAAAAATCCTTAAAATTTACAAAATTTTTTATTTCTATGTTGTGTCTTAAAATATATTACAATTTTTTTGTGATGTTTCTGTACTGAGGGAAAAAGGTTATGCTTGTGGAGTACGTTATTGTACAACAATAAAAAGGTGGGGAATCTGCTTATTAGCCAGTGAGCCGTCAGTACTTAAAGGGACAGTGCACGCAGTGGATAAGAATATATTGTTTTTTAAGCTGGTGCAGTAACAACCCTTTTAAAAAGTGCTCCCTCACCCCTCTGTCGGTTAGTTTCTATTGATGACTCTTGTTAACAGCTTTTCTGTAGCCATTACTGCAATATTACAATTTTTAGTATAAGTGGGGGTTTCAGTGGGAAAAATAACTATTCCAATTTACATAAAAAAGGTAACGGAACTATTTGTAAACAATTTTAATACACTCCAGCAGGTGCTGTGTATGTGTGTGTGTGTGTATATATATATATATATATATATATATATATATATATATATATATATATATATATATATATATATATATATATATATATATATATATATATATATATATATATATATATATATATATATATATATATACACATATACATACACACACGATATAAAAAGTCTACACACCCCTGTTAAAATGACATCTGTGATGTAAAAAAATTAGACAAAGATAAATCATTTCAGAACGTTTTCCACCTTTAATGTGACCTATAAACTATGCAACTCAATTGAAAAACAAACTGAAATCTTTTAGGTGAAGGGAAGTAAAAATAAAATAATACGGTTGCATAAGTGTGCACACCCTTAAACTAATACTTTGTTGGAGCACCTTTTGATTTTATTACAGCACTCAGTCTTTTTGGGTATGAGTCTATCAGCATGGCACATCTTGACTTGGCAAGATTTGCCCACTCTTCTTTGCAAAAACATCTCCTGTGCACAGCCCTCTTCAGATCACCCCACAGATTTTCGATTGGATTAAGGTCTGGGCTCTGACTGGGCCATTCCAAAACTTTAATCTTCTTTCGGTGAAGCCATTCCTTTGTTGATTTGGATGTATGCTTTGGGTCCTTGTCATGCTGAAAGATGAAGTTCCTCTTCATGTTCAGCTTTCTAGCAGAAGCCTGAAGGTTTTGTGCCAATATTGACTGGTATTTGGAACTGTTCATAATTCCCTCTACCATGAATAAGGCCCCAGTTCCAGCTGAAGAAAAACAGACCCAAAGCATGATGCTACCACCACCATGCTTCACTGTGAGTATGGTGTTCTTTTGGTGATATGCAGTGTTGTTTTTGCGCCAAACATATCTTTTTGAATTATTGCCAAAAATTCAACCTTGGTTTCATCAGACCAGAACACCTTTTCTCACATGCTTTTGGGGCACTTCAGATGTGTTTTTGCTAAATTTAGCTGGGCTTGGATGTTTTTCTTCTTAAGAAAAGGCTGCCGTCTACCCAAAAGCCCAAACATACGAAGAATACGGGAGATTGTTGTCACATGTACTACACAGCCAGTACTTGCCAGATATTCCTGCAGCTCCTTTAATGTTGCTGTAGGCCTCTTAGTAGCCTCCCAGACCAGTTTTCTTCTCGTCTTTTCATCAATTTTGGAGGGACATCCAGTTCTTGGTAATGTCATTGTTGTGCCATATGTTCTCCACTTGATGATTACTGTCTTAACTGTGTTACATGGTATATCTAATGCCTTGGAAATTCTTTTGTACCCTTCTCCTGACTGATACCTTTTAACAATGAGATCCCTCTGATGCTTTGGAAGCTCTCTGCGGACCATGGCTTTTGTGTAGGACGCGACTAAGAAAATGTCAGGAAAGACCTACTAGAACAGCTGAACTTTTATTCAGGGTTAATCAGAGGCACATGGTTTTGAATGTGATTGCTTAATTCTGAACACAGCTACATCCCCAGTTATAAGAGGGTGTGCACACTTATGCAAGCACATTATTTTTTGTTTACTTCCCTCCACCGTAAATATTTCAGTTTGTTTTTCAATTGAGATGTGTAGTTTATAGGTCGCATTAAAGGTGGAAAAAGTTCTAAAATGATTTATCTTTGTCTATACACACACTATGACACATGAAAACTACAGGTAATGTTAATATACAGGGAGTGCAGAATTATTAGGCAAGTTGTATTTTTGAGGATTAGTTTTATTATTGAACAACAACCATGTTCTCAATGAACCCAAAAAACTCATTAATATCAAAGCTGAATAGTTTTGGAAGTAGTTTTTAGTTTGTTTTTAGTTATAGCTATTTTAGGGGGATATCTGTGTGTGCAGGTGACTATTACTGTGCATAATTATTAGGCAACTTAACAAAAAACAAATATATACCCATTTCAATTATTTATTTTTACCAGTGAAACCAATATAACATCTCAACATTCACAAATATACATTTCTGACATTCAAAAACAAAAACAAATCAGTGACCAATATAGCCACCTTTCTTTGCAAGGACACTCAAAAGCCTGCCATCCATGGATTCTGTCAGTGTTTTGATCTGTTCATCAACATTGCGTGCAGCAGCAACCACAGCCTCCCAGACACTGTTCAGAGAGGTGTACTGTTTTCCCTCCTTGTAAATCTCACATTTGATGATGGACCACAGGTTCTCAATGGGTTTCAGATCAGGTGAACAAGAAGGCCATGTCATTAGATTTTCTTCTTTTATACCCTTTCTTGCCAGCCACGCTGTGGAGTACTTGGACGCGTGTGATGGAGCATTGTCCTGCATGAAAATCATGTTTTTCTTGAAGGATGCAGACTTCTTCCTGTACCACTGCTTGAAGAAGGTGTCTTCCAGAAACTGGCAGTAGGACTGGGAGTTGATCTTGACTCCATCCTCAACCCGAAAAGGCCCCACAAGCTCATCTTTGATGATACCAGCCCAAACCAGTACTCCACCTCCACCTTGCTGGCGTCTGAGTCGGACTGGAGCTCTCTGCCCTTTACCAATCCAGCCACGGGCCCATCCATCTGGCCCATCAAGACTCACTCTCATTTCATCAGTCCATAAAACCTTAGAAAAATCAGTATTGAGATATTTCTTGGCCCAGTCTTGACGTTTCAGCTTGTGTGTCTTGTTCAGTGGTGGTCGTCTTTCAGCCTTTCTTACCTTGGCCATGTCTCTGAGTATTGCACACCTTGTGCTTTTGGGCACTCCAGTGATGTTGCAGCTCTGAAATATGGCCAAACTGGTGGCATCTTGGCAGCTGCACGCTTGACTTTTCTCAGTTCATGGGCAGTTATTTTGCGCCTTGGTTTTTCCACACGCTTCTTGCGACCCTGTTGACTATTTTGAATGAAACGCTTGATTGTTCGATGATCACGCTTCAGAAGCTTTGCAATTTTAAGAGTGCTGCATCCCTCTGCAAGATATCTCACTATTTTTGACTTTTCTGAGCCTGTCAAGTCCTTCTTTTGTCCCATTTTGCCAAAGTAAAGGAAGTTGCCTAATAATTATGCACACCTGATATAGGGTGTTGATGTTATTAGACCACACCCCTTCTCATTATAGAGATGCACATCACCTAATATGCTTAATTGGTAGTAGGCTTTCGAGCCTATACAGCTTGGAGTAAGACAACATGCATAAAGAGGATGATGTGGTCAAAATACTCATTTGCCTAATAATTCTGCACTCCCTGTATACATAACATTTTTAATTAAATGTGTAATGAACAAGTATTTTTTCTTTCTTAACTCTTTAGTCAAACGAAGAAGCGGTGATTCTTATGAATAAGGGCCTTTGAGTATGGTTATATATAACTTTGATCTGCACCCTCGAGCCTCTGCTCAGATAAATGCACATTTATACACAGCAGGTGATCACTGTTTCCACAGTGATCACCTGATTATAAAAAACTATATAGGGGCTTTATTTTAAAGAGGGGAGTATGGGCTGCAAACAGTGGGCGCGATCCGATATACGGCGCAGGTTTCGGCGCAAGCGCGGAAACCCTCGCCGTCCGTAATCGGGGTATTACATGTAAGGCGCCGGCATTTCCTAAGTGCCGTAAGTCTGAAAAACTAACAATGTCCAGAAATAAGCGTAAATACAAATTTCTGGAGTCGCCAGTGACTTACGGCACTTTAGAAACTGCCGGCGGCTAAGAAAACTAACTAAAATAACAAATCTCCCGCAACTGTCTAACACGCCTCCCAAAAATAAGCCCGACATGTATACCCCTCTATCAGCAATCCCCCTTCACACTCCTAATAATAAATGTATGAACCCCTAGACTGACAACCCCCCACAACACAATAAGCCTAATTATTAACCCCTAAACCGCCATAGCCCACACCGCAATAAACCTATTCTAGTATTAACCCCTAAACCGCCATAGCCCACATAGCCTATTAAATCTATTAACCCTAATCTGCTGCTGCCAACGTCGCTGCCACTATAATAAAGTGATTAACCCCTAAACCCCCCTAACTTAATTATTATTTAAATAAATCTAAATAATATTACTATTATTAACTAAAGTATTCCTATTTAAAACTAAATACTTACCTGTAAAATAAACCCTAAGATAGCTACAATATAATTAATAATTACATTGTAGCTATTTTAGGATTTATTTTTATTTTACAGGAAATTTTGTATTTATTTTAACTTTGTACAATAGCTATTAAATAGTTAATAACTATTTAATAGCTACCTAGTTAAAATAATTACAAAATTACCTGTAAAATAAATCCTAACCTAAGTTACAAATACACCTAACACTACACTATCATTTAAATTAATTAAATAAATTAACTACAATTATCTAAAATTAAATACAATTAAATAAACCAAACTATAGTACAAAAACAAACACTAAATTACAAAAAATAAAATAAAAAAATTACAAGAAGTTTAAACTAATTACACCTAATCTAAGCCTCCTAATAAAATAAAAAAGCCCCCCAAAATAATAAAATGCCCTACCCTATACTAAATTACAAATAGCCCTTAAAAGGGCCTTTTGCGGGGCATTGCCCCAAAGTAATCAGCTCTTTTACCTGTAAAAAAAGAACAACCCCCCAACATTACAACCCACCACCCACACACCCCTACTCTCATAATCCATCCGATCCCCCCTTAAAAAACCTAACACTACCCCATTGAAGATCAGCCTACCTTGAGCCGTCTTCACCCAGCCGGGCACAAGCGATCATCCGATCCGTCCAGAAGTCTTCATCCGATGGGGCAGAAGAGGACATCCAGACCGGCAGAAGTCTTCATCCTATCCGGGCAGAAGAGGACATCCGGATCGGCAGACGTCTTCATCCAAGCGGCATCTTCTATCTTCATCCATCCGATGAGGAGCGGCTCCATCTTGAAGACCTCCAACGTGGAACATCCTTCCATAACGAATGACTAACGACAAATGACGGATTCTATCAGCCAATCGGAATTAAGGTAGGAAAAATCTGATTGGTTGATGGATGAAGATAGAAGATGCCGCTTGGATGAAGACGTCTGCCGCTCTGGATGTCCTCTTCTGCCCCATCGGATGAAGACTTCTGGACGGATCGGATGACCGCTTGTGCCTGGCTGGGTGAAGACGGCTCAAGGTAGGCTGATCTTCAATGGGGTAGTGTTAGGTTTTTTTTAAGGGGGGATCGGTGGGTTTTAGAGTAGGGGTGTGTGGGTGGTGGGTTGTAATGTTGGGGGGGGGGGATTGTTCAGCTCTTTTACCTGTAAAAAAAAAAAGATTACTTTGGGGCAATGCCCCACAAAAGGCCCTTTTAAGGGCTATTTGTAATTTAGTATAGGGTAGGGCATTTTATTATTTTGGGGGGCTTTTTATTTTATTAGGGGGCTTAGATTAGGTGTAATTAGTTTAAACTTTTTTTATTTTTTGTAATTTAGTGTTTGGTTTTTTGTACTATAGTTTAGTTTATTTAATTGTAGTTAATTTAATTAATTTATTGATAGTGTAGTGTTAGGTGTGTTTGTAACTTAGGTTAGGATTTATTTTACAGGTAATTTTGTAATTATTTTAACTAGGTATCTATTAAATAGTTATTAACTATTTAATAGCTATTGTACCTAGTTAAAATAAATACAAAGTTGCCTGTAAAATAAAAATAAATCCTAAAATAGCTACAATGTAATTATTAATTATATTGTAGCTATCTTAGGGTTTATTTTACAGGTAAGTATTTAGTTTTAAATAGGAATACTTTAGTTAATAATAGTAATATTATTTAGATTTATTTAAATAATAATTAAGTTAGGGGGGTGTTAGGGTTAGACTTAGGTTTAGCGGTTAATCACTTTATTATAGTGGTGGCGACAGCGGAGGCAGAGGTTAATATAATAGGCTATGTGGGCTATGGCGGTTTAGGGGTTAATAATGGAATAGGTTTATTGCGGTGTGGGCTATGGCTGTTTAGGGGTTAATAACTGAATAGGTTTATTGCGGTGTGGGCTATGGCGGTTTAGGGGTTAATAATAGAATAGGTTTATTGCGGTGTGGGCTATGGCGGTTTAGGGGTTAATACACTTTTTATTAGTTATTGCGGTGGGGGATTGCGTTTGACAGGTAGATAGACATTGCGCATGCGTTAGGTGTTAGTTTTTTTTTTTGCAGGCATTTTAGGGAGTTACGGTGCTCCAATACTCAGCGCAAGGCTTGCTACGGCTGCTTTTTATGGCGAGGTGAAAATGGAGTAAGATTTCTCAATTTTCGCCACGTAAGTCCTTGTCCTGGATATTGGATACCAAATTGCGCGGCTTTTCTATGTTAGTCTAAGGGGAAAAAAAACTACGCCCGACGGGTGAAATATACGAGCGTAACTTGTATGCTACGCTGTATATAGGATACCAAAAACCGGCGTCGCCGGCTTTTGCGGGCGACGCTGCAAATCAGATGGGGCCCAGTGTGTGTGTATACATTTTTATTTATTTAAAAACAATGTGTAAGACAATTTACACCTTAAAGGTGGGACTTAAGGGTTTCTAGCAGTTAAGGTTTGTTGACATCAAAAGGGTTTGAATACTTACCTCCTGTCCAGCTCCCATGAGTGGTTATGTCACTGGCATTCCCCATGGTGATGTGGGAGTAAGTGCTCCCTGGATGATAACATTTGGTTGTACTTTGCACTTAATACATTGGGTGATGACTGTGTCATCATTTGCACTTAAAGGGCCATTAAACACTTTGAGATAATAATAAAATGATTATATATACCTATTAACCCCTAAACCGCCATCCCCCCACAACATCTATCTCATCTAATCACTAAGCCCCCAAACCTAACGCCCCCTAAATTAACTCCAATTGCATAAAATTAAGACTATCAACCTAAAAAATGTATTAAAAATAACCAAAATAAAAAAATCCTAATTTAACTTTAAAATAAAAAATCCTAACATTACAGTAAAAAAAAATTAAGCTCACATGAAAATAAAAAAATCTAAACTACAAAACATAAAAAAATCTAAGATTACAGAAAAAAATAAACAAAATCTAATACTTCTAATAAAACAAAAAAGCCACCCCAAAATAAAAACATCCCCTAAGCTAACACTAAACTACCAATAGCCCTTAAAAGGGCCTTTTGTAGGGCATTGCCCTAAAGAAATCAGCTTTTACGTACAGAAATACAAATTAACCCCTAAAAGTAAACCCAAGGGCAATCAGCTCTTAAGTGCCCATTGGGGAAAAAAAAAAACACCCAAAAAGCAAAAAAAAAACCTTAACACTAACCAGACTTAGGCACTCACCATTCCTGAAGGCCTTCTACCAGGCGGCTCCATCTTCACCCAGCGCGGGACCATCTTCTTTCTTCATCCTGGTGACACGGAGCAGGATCGGTGGAGACACAGACATCCGATATAGAGGTTACTCTTCATGCGATCGCCGCACAAAAAAGATTGAATGCAAGGTCCCCCTTTTATATTAGGGTACCTTGCATTCCTATTAGCAGAAAAATTCAAATGAGCCAATAGGGTGAGAGCTACTTAAATCCTATTGGCTGTTCCAATCAGCCAATAGGATTTAAGTAGCTCTCATCCTATTGGGCTGATTGGTAGTTTAGTGTTAGCTTAAGGGGTGTTTTTATTTTGGGGAGGCTTTTTTGTTTTTATAGGGGTATTAGATTAGGTTTAATTTTTTTTTATTTTGCATAATTTCATTTTTTTTTTTTTTCTATAAAAGTTGTGGTAATTTTTAATATTTTTTAAAGGTAGTCTTTTTATTTTATGTAAATGGGGTTAATTTAGGGGTGTTAGGTTAGGGGGCTTAGTGATTAGATTGATACTTTGCGTTGTGGGGGGTTAGTGGTTTAGGGGTTAATAGTTTTAATAGGTTGCGTTTTTGGGGGTTGTGGTGACAAGTGGGGGATGAGGGAGGAAAGAGAGCTGTTTGGGAGGGATCAGAGGGTGTGAGGTGCCAGGTGGGAGGGTAATCTCTACAGTAAAGCTAAAATTAACCTTACCAGCTACCTAATTAACCCCTTCACTGCCATGAATAATAGAAGTGTGGTGCGCAGCTGCAATTAGTGGCATTCTAATTATCAAAAACAAATGTCAAATGCCTTGTATGTCTATTTCTGAACAAATAAATTAATTAATTTGTGCCATGATTGCACAAGCGGTATGTAAATAATTTCAGTGATAATCACAAAGTTTGTGAAAAAAATAACGATTTTTATATATGATCTTATTTGGCGGTGAAATGGAGGCATGAAATAAAAACTATAAAAAAAATATATAGTTTTGACAGGTAAATTAATAAAAAAAAACAAGGCTCCATTTCTGTTTAAATTCTATTTTGGGCAAGTTCATCTCTGAATGTCCCGGTAGTGAAGGGGTTAAGTAATAATAAAAGTAAAAGTGGAATGTTGTATCTGTAGTAAATTTTCTAGGATACATATTTATAATCTTACTGCATCCTGGAGATGATCCATTCATGCCTAGCTTGTTTCTAGAGCACAGAACTATAAATCATGTTACATCTTGGGTCATATCTAGGACATCTGTGTATGAAGGCACTGTTAATACACAAGCCTCCTTAATGTATGATGAACACTACAAGCTACAGCAAGTTTGAAGAGTGGTCGATCATCATTTGCATGAAAACCCAAGCTTTAGAAAGGCAGCTTAGGTGTGTGGTTAATAAGAGGTTAAATGGGTGACCCTGTTAGGAATACTGCAGGAGCATGTCCCAGCTGGTTCTTGATTGGAACATCCTGCCGCCTGTGGCAGAGGAATTCCAATACACAATGGTCACATTCACAACTGAACCCTGACAACGAACAGAATTGGGAAACTTACACAAATAATGCCACAAAACCTAAGGGTTTATGATACAATACTGTAGCATGTAAAGATTCAGTCCCACTAACGGCCTCAAGTGAATCCGTATATATTTGATGTGTTTGATTTCTAACTTATTGGGGGGAAAAAGTAGTTTTTCCCCCTAGTTCTCTCTTATGCTGTATTTTACTATTCATTGCCCTTTTAAAACAGGATTTAACAATGGAATGAGCAGTTCCATCTTTTCAGTAACAGGACTAATATGCCCTTAATTTATAGACGATTGCCATAGCAATTGGTTACGCTATCTCATTTTGCATATAATAAAAGCACACAACACCTGTCATAAAAAATAGTAATTCTAGGCTTTGTAATAAATGTATAGGAAAGCTGTGTTTTAAAGGAGCAAGATAACCTATATGAACTGTCAATTACAAATATTAACATGAAAGAAAAAGTTGTACTTTGCTTTTATTGCTGAAAGTAATATCAACATTAGGTACATGGGGACAAAAATGACAGAAGATAAATAAATAAATAATGAAGGGGGTGAAAGGTCTGCCTGTTTGCAAGTGTGACAATAGCACTTCTTTTAAACAAATGGTCTTTATAGCTTAATCTGGATAGATTATTTTACATACATAGTAAACTGTTTCAATCTTCTCTTATTCTAAATGTTTTTATTTTTGTCATATGTTAGAGGAAATATTAGTAGCCCTAAAATATAAAATCATCTAATTTAATAGACTGTTATAAGGTTTGTAGTGCTGATTAGGCAGGTGCATTCAGACTATTCGTTAGGAAACGAATGCTGAATATGGCCGCCATCAATAGCATTTGGCTATTTTTGGAGCCGGATTTCTTCTTGTGTAAATGTAACACACTAAATCTGTGCAAAGTCAGCTAGATCTTAGTGTGTTACACTTTCACATGAAGAAATCTGTCTACAAAAATCGCCAACTGCTGCTGGCGGTGGACATATTATCATTTATTTGTAGAGAGCCAAAAGATTCTGAAGAACTAGGGCATATTCGACATTTGTTTATTAACAAATAGCCAGAATGCATATGCCTAGTGCTGATTTTAAGGGATATGAAAGTTAAATAGTGTGTTTAAGTATATCTACCTTTTAATTAAAAGAAAAAAAACTGTAATGTTGTATATTACAAATGTTACCTTTTTTTCTAAATTTTTGGAGTTTCCAAACTTTTGACTTCATTTGTTAAAGTGCAACTGACTGGATGTTGTGTGCATGAGTTTTTGACCTCCGTATGCAGTGATTGCCAGTGACTTCCTATGGGAACAAACACATTTTTTTAAGCACTCCTTTATTTGTATCTTTATTTATAAATACAAGTAGCCCTCATGCCGGTTCAGTTTGTGCTGTTTCAAACTTGTGCCTGGTCCTAGTTATCACGTGACCACTATTGAGGAAGTTGTTCCACTGGCTTTTTGGCTGAAAACAAAAGATTTGCAGAAAAGTTTTTGCAACCTGCATTTATAGTACATCACTATGAAATAGTGTACAGCACATGTGAGACCTTTGCCATCCATTTGCTTTCTTAAAGGGCTAGTACAGTGACTTGTAAAAACATGTTATTAAAACTAACAGGAAGTGTATGTCTGTGTGAATAAAAACAAACAAACCTGTTAACCCTTTCATGACAGGGTTAAAGTGTCTACATCGGAACACCTGTTCCGATGTAGACAAATTGAAACTACGCGATCTCTCTCTCTCTCTCTCTCTCTCTCTCCCCCCTCTCTCTCTCTCTCTCTCTCTCCCCCTCTCTCTCCCCCTCTCTCTTTTGCTGTCTCTCTCTCTCCCTCTCTCTTTTGCTCTCTCTCTCTCTCTCTCTCTCCCTCTCTCTATCCCCCCTCTTCTGCCCTCTCTATCCCCCCTCCGACATCTGGCCCCGCAAGCGTCACACCGACCACGCCCACGTCGCACCCAGTGACGTGCACTCATTGGAGGCAGGTGAGGCAGTGCCGCACCTGCCATTTGGGCCAAAATAAAAACAAATAGAGAGTTTTATTAAAAAAAAAAAAAAAAGTAAACATTTTTTTTTTGACATGTCAAACTAATATTGCGCAATAGAGAGGCACTGGGTTCTGGTGTTTCTCTATTGCGCAATATTTCTAGTGTGTTTTGATATCTAGCTGCTCTGCAGCATCACCCGGTGGTGATTTGCAGGAGCAGCGCGGCAGAGAAAATTACTATATGAGGCATCTCTCATGAGGCCTCGACTGTTCCCTGGGAGACCGGCTCATCCAATCAACACCGGTGTTGATTGACTCCCTCCCTGGCCCTGCTTAGCCTTACAAGTAGTGCACTGAGACTGAGTTTCTGCGCATGCGCAAGGAAAGAGCAGCGCGGCGGCGGCGGGAACAACAGCCAGTCACAGTGCCACTTATTCCTGCTTGACACCTCTGAGCCAAGTAGCGACTAGTGGAGGAGGAGGCTGCCCGATCTCTACAGAGTCTGAGTGAGACTCGCACAGACACCGCATATCGCAGCTGCTGCCCCTGCCTGACCGTGAGGACCTGTCGGCTCAGCTCAGCCTGTCACCGCACTCACCTGAAGGAAGGAGCCGAAGTGCACACAGTCCGGGTCACACTGTCACACTCACACAAGTAAGTCATCAAGAATGACAGCCATGCCGTGTGTGATAGTGTGATGATCAGTAGTACAGCCTGTAATTATGTATATTTTTTATTGTGAGGCTTGGGGTTAACGTTGTATAACTTGTAAGTTGTACAGAGTACTGTAAGTTAAAAATATACTGGACCGGGTAGTGGTGGGTGCCTGCCCCCCTCTGCTAAAATTTGAAGTGCCTGTGTGTGTTTTCAACTAGGAACACTTGTGTTGTGACGCAGTCTGATCCTCTTATTTGCTTAATTAGTAAATGTATTTTGTGTATGACCCGGTCAGTGTTGTAAGTACTTACAACACTGACCAGGTCATACACAAAATACATTTATTAAGCAAAACTTTCAAGTTGCTGGCTATGCTATCTATGTTGTTTCACTTCCCAACTTTGGCAGCTTAATAAATATATTTTAATGAGCAGCCATCTTGTGATTTAGTGCTGTGCTTATTTGCTTAATAAATGTATTTTGTTTATGACCTGGTCAGTGTTGTAAGTTACATTTATTAAGCAAATAAGCACAAAATCACAAAATGGCTGCTCATTAAAATATATTTCTTATTTTAATATATTTATTAATAGTAAAAGTTACACTACTGACTCAGTAGTGTAACTTTTACTATTAATAAATATATTAAAATAAGAAATATATTTTAATGAGCAGCCCCCATCTGTGTCTCTCTCTCTCTCTCTCTCTCTCTCTCTCTCTCTCTCTCTCTCTCTCTCTCTCCCCTCTGTCTCTCTCCCTTCTGTCTCTCCCTTTCTCCATCCCCTCTGTCTCTTTCTCCCATCTGTCTCTCTCTCTCTCTCTCTCTCTCCCCTCTCTCTCTCTCTCCTCTGTCTCTCTTTCTCTCCCCTCTGTCTCTCTCTCTCTCCCCTCTGTCTCTCTCTTTCTCCCTCCCCTGTCTCTCCCTTTCTCCCTCCCCCTCCTCCTCTCCCTTTCTCCCTCCCCCTCTTTCTCTCTCTCTCCCATCTGTCTGTCTCTCTCTCTCCCCTCTGTGTCTCTTTTTCTCTCTCTCCCCCTCTGTCTCTCTCTTCTCTCTCTCTCTCTCTCTCTCTCTCTCTCTCTCTCTCTCTCTCTCTCTCTCTCTCCCCTCTGTGTCTCTCTTTCTCCCTCTCCCCCTCTCTCCCCTCTGTCTCTCTCTCTCTCTCTCTCTCTCTCTCCCCTCTCTCTCTCCCCTCTCTCTCTCTCTCTCTCTCTCTCCCCCCTGTCTCTCTCTCTCTCTCTCTCTCTCTCTCTCTCTCTCTCTCTCTCTCCCCCCCTGTCTCTCTCTCTCTCTCTCTCTCTCTCTCTCTCTCTCTCTCCTCTCTCTCTCTCTCTCTCTCTCTCTCTCTCTCTCTCTCTCTCTCTCTCTCTCTCTCTCTCTCTCTCTCTCTCTCTCTCTCTCTCCTCTCTCTCTCTCTCTCTCTCTCTCCCCTCTGTCTTTCTCTCTCTCCCCCCTGTCTCTCTCTTCTCTCTCTCTCTCTCTCTCTCTCTCTCTCTCTCTCTCTCTCTCTCTCTCTCTCTCCTCTCTCTCTCTCTCCTCTCTCTCTCTCTCTCTCTCTATCTCTCCCCCCTGTCTCTATCTCTCCCCCCTGTCTCTCTCTCTCCCCTCTGTCTCTCTCTTTCTCCCTCTCCCCCTCTCTCCCCTCTGTCTCTCTCTCTCTCTCTCCCCTGTCTCTGTCTCTCTCTCTCTCTCCCCTGTCTCTGTCTCTCTCTCTCTCTCCCCTGTCTCTGTCTCTCTCTCTCTCTCCCCTGTCTCTGTCTCTCTCTCTCTCTCCCCTGTCTCTCTCTCTCTCTCTCTCTCTCTCCCCTCTCTCTCTCCCCTCTCTCTCTCTCTCTCTCTCTCTCCCCTCTCTCTCTCTCCCCTCTCTCTCTCTCTCTCTCTCTCTCTCCCCCTGTCTCTCTATCTCTCCCCCTCTGTCTTTCTCTCTCTCTCTATCTCTCCCCCCTGTCTCTCTCTCCCTATCCCTCCCACTCTCCTCTCTCTCTCTCTCTCTCTCTCTCTCTCTCTCTCTCTCTCTCTCTCTCTCCCTCTCTCCCCTCTCTCTCCCCTCTGTCTGTGTCTCTCTCTCCTCTGTCTCTCTCTCTCTCCCCTCTGTCTCTCTCTCTCTCTCTCCCCTCTGTCTCTCTCTCTCTCCCCTCTGTCTTTCTCTCTCTCCTCTGACTCTCTCCTCTGTCTCTCTCCTCTGTCCTCTCTCTCCCTCCCCCTCTGTCTCTCCCTTTCTCCCTCCCCCTCTGTCTCTCTCTCCTCTGTGTCTCTCTTTCTCTCTCCCCCCTCTGTGTCTCTCTCTCTTCTCTCTCTCTCTCTCTTTCTCTCTCTCTCTCTCTCTCTCTCTCTCTCTCTCTCTCTCTCTCTCTCTCTCTCTCTCTCTCTCTCTCTCTCTCTCTCTCTCTCTCTCTCTTTTTTTTTTTTTTCTTTTTTTTTTTTTTTTTTTTTTTTATTTATATATATATATATATATATATATATATATATATATAATTTTTTTTTTTTCTCTGTGATGAAGAGTTCCCCTTACCCATCTCATTTCCCCTTCCAAGTGATCAATAGTTTTCTGCAGTGTAGGGACCCACCTCCCAGTCCAACCCATATTTTTCTCTAGTGTGAGCAGCCATCCCTCTATCTTCCTTCCAAACTCTTTTTGCCATAGTGTAGGGCCTGCCTCCCCCTTCCCCTCTCTTGAGCTGGGCTAGGATCAGGGGAGGATAAAAAAAAACATTAAAAAAAAAAGAGCCCTAAACTGCATACTGGTAGACTGGCTACCAGTACCTTAGATGATGGTGGCCAGTGGGAGGGGGAGGGAAGAGAACAGTGTTGGAGGGAAATGGGAGTTGTAAGGTGGGAGGGTCATCCCTACACTACAGAAAATATTCCCCTTAACTGCTAACTGATTAATACTTTTGCTGTGTGTCATGATCACTTACCTGGCCCCCGAAGAACAGCCACTGGAATAGCACACAGGAGAGGGGCTGCTCTAATACGATGGTGCAGGACCCACTACAGGCCAGGCATGCTAACCTCGACCCGGGTAGCGCACAGGAGAAGGATGGTAGCGCTAACTTCATTTGGCACACCTAGCCTTGGCACACCTAGCCTTAGTGCAGGTGCGTTAAAGGGACAGTCTACTCCAGAATTTTTATTTATTAAAAAAATAAATAATCCCTTTATTACCCATTTCTCAGTTTTGCATAACCAACACAGTTATGTTAATATACTTACCTCTGTGGTTATCTTGTATCTAAGCCTCTGCAGACTGCCTCCTTATTTCATTTCTTTTGACAGACTTGCATTTTTGCCAATCAATGCCCTCATAAGTAACTTCACCAGGCATCGTGCGCACACAGAATTATGAAAGTTTAATTTGGACTAGACTGAACCTTTAAGTTACACACCTAATCCACCTAAGTGCAAGGCTTTCATTTACATGCAGCATACTGCATAAATGTTACAGGAGGTTAGTCACACAGCAATGTTTCTCGAGTAATCATATGGAGGGGGCTCACTGTCAAAAATCTACCACTAATAATTACTAGTGCCAAAGAGCTACTAATGAAATAATGAAGCATTCACCTGTAACTACATTAGCAATTTATATATAATATGAAATAAATACAGTTGTGGGAAAACAAAACTATAGTGAGAGGGATGCCCCTATAAATGTTTCTCTGTAGTCACATCATAGAGAAATAGGTCCTGGGGTCTGATAAGGACTTATATGGGACAGAAAGGGGAATGCATGTCAGTGCTGTGTGTGTTTGTATACATCATATGCTCTCACATACTGGGAAAAATAAAACCATTTTGGGCTGGCTGCGGGTTAAAATATTTTGGCTGCTAATGTGTATTTTAAAAGTAGCTGCTGTACATAACTTGTGGTACATCTGAAGTTATCACGTTTTCTTCCAAGTCAGGTTTTCTGGGCATGCTTTGTCCCCCGGCATTACAGTAAGTTAATTTAAGCTGGTGGAATGCTGTGGCAGGACTGGAAGCTATGCTTGTTTCTTCAGGTGGCATTTTCACAAGACTGCTCTGGCATGCTCAGACGGCACCTATGTTCCTTCACATGGAAAGTCACATTCATGAGTGTTTTGCAATACTCGCTGGTGACTTGCCCTGTCAAGTCCCCTTTTCTTAGTATTGCAAAGCATTTGTAATTATAGTCATGACTTCAAACATGTCTGGTAGCAATAGTGCTAGGAACACACCCTGGTAAGTGCACTATTCAGGGGACTCACTGCTATAATGGGCACTGTGTGGCATTTTCTAGGTAGGGATTAATGGGAGAATGATATTGTAAGACCTTTGTCACCTGCAATTGGTCTTCGTACTTGCTCCAGTGTGGGCAAAATTCCAATAACAGGTCTGTACTAATAATAGTTGCTGAAAGAGTATGTTTATTTTATAGTTGTTCTTTTGATACGTTTCTAACTGAAAGTTAAAGGGATAGGGAAGCCCCAAAAAATTATTTTGTGATTCAGACAGAACATACCATTTTAACCCCTTAAGGACCGTGCACTTCAGACAAAAGCCTCCCCAAAAGACCAGAGCATTTTTAGCATTTTTTGCCATCACTACATTTAAACATAAATAGAGCCTTTTCTCATATTTACCTATCAAAACTATATATTGTTTTTTAATAGACAACCCAAAGTATTGATCTAGGCCTGTTTTGGTATATTTCATGCCACCATTTCACCGCCAAATGCGATCAAATATTTTTTTTTTAACATTTTCACAATTTTAGGTTTCTCACTGAAATTATTTACAAACAGCTTGTGCAATCATGGCACAAATGGTTGTAAATGCTTCTCTGGGATCCCCTTTGTTCAGAAATAGCAGACATATATGGGCTTTGGCATTGCTTTTTGGTAATTAGAAGGCAGCTAAATGCCGCTGCGCACCACACTTGTATTATGCCCAGCAGTGAAGGGGTTAATTAGGTAGCTTTTAGGAATCATTTTAGCTTTAGTGTAGAGATCAGCCTCCCACCTGACACAACCCTCTCACACAGCTCTCTTCCCTCTCCCACCCCACAATTGTCACCCCATCTTAAGTACTGGCTGAAAGTCTGCCAGTATTAAAATAAATGGCTGTGTGTATATATATATATATATATATATATATATAATATATATATTCTTTCCTAAGACATGGAGAGTCCACAATGTCATTCCAATTACTAGTGGGGTATTCACTCCTGCCCAGCAGGAGGAGGCAAAGAGCACCACAGCAAAGCTGTTAAGTGTCACTTCCCTTACCCATAACTCCCAGTCATTTTCCTTTGCCTCTGTCAATGGAGGAAGTGAAGTTTGATGTCTGAATGATTTGATTTCTTTTTTGGGTACTTTTCCCTGCAAGCAAGGATTCGGGTTTAGCTGGGTCCACGTCAATCTCTTGAGTAAGAGTAGTGGTGGCTTTTAAGCAGTACGAAGTGGTGAGGTGGTCCTTGCTTGATTTTTCTAACATATTGCTATATTGCTGCCCTTGGTATAGAAAGCCAGAGTTTGTTACTCTGTTTCTTTTTCTACAGGTCTCTGATAGGAGTATGTGTCCTGTCACGCCTTGTGAGCTGTCTTCCTGTCGAACAGCTGAATATGCAGGTAAGTGCTTTTGTCGTCTAGGTCTTGGAGACTTGCACTTGAGAAGAATTTCCTGCAGAATTTATTTGGGACATATTTATTCTTTAGGAAGGATTTTATTGGGCAGTGTGCAGGCACTTTGTGTGGAGACTAAGGGGTTAACTTCCCATACGGTTTATGGGATGTCTCCCCTGAGGCTGTGTATATGACTTTTTAGTTAATGGGACCTTTTATTTTATTAGGAATGTGATAAAAAAAGGAATTACTGCACAGCTATCTTTAAATTGTACTTTTGAGCTCATCTTTGCTACCTTTGTTTTGTTATCAGCAGTTTAACAAATACTAAGATCTAAAAATAGCGTGCTTTTAGTTTACTGCGCATCTTATTTTATGCAGTTCACGTGACTCCTCCCTTCTCTTCCGGCTGAGTTCCTGAGCGGAGCGGTGCCATTTTAAACAGTTCCTTGGTGTCGGATTGCTTGTCGATCGATGGTGCAGCTGTTTTTTTTCTATCAACTTGGGATTGAAGGGTCAGATAGGGCACCTCAGTTGATCTGAGGTGTAGAGGCAGCTTGTTAATTTGAACTTAAGATTCGTTCTGAGCGTGTATCGCTTTGAGAGATTACATTTTATTTCTTAAAGTGACAGTGTCATTTTTATTTAACAAGGGTTTGCTACTACTCATTCATTTTATTTGGGGGATTCTTAGTGGCCCAAATTGTTTTACTATGGACATGGAACAGAGGTCTGCTCCTATGGATAAATGTTTACTGTGTCTTGAGGCCCAAATTGTTTTACCTATGCAATTTTGTTCCTAATGTTTAGAAAAGACTTTAAAATGTAAAGATAAACTTTTGGTTTCTGAGCTCCATGTCTCTCAGGATGATGCTGTTCAGGCAATGCCACAGCTTTCTCCTCAAACGCCCGAAGCCTCAATGGCTACACATATAGTGCCCTGCAATTCCTCTCAGCCTCCTGGAGGAATTAATTTGCCATCAGATTTTGCCGCACAGATATCTTCAGCGGTATCTGTGGCTTTATGTGCTTTCCCCATGTTAGGGAAGCACAAGAGGAAATCTAAGCTTTTTTCTGAGTGTAAGGTGTCCCGTCTGCTGCTACACAAGTTGCTCTCCCTCATAAGTCTGATAAGGAGGATACCTCGGTAGCCTCTGAGGGCGAAATCTCAGATTCGGACAGTATAATACCTTTGTCTGACTCTGAAGAGGTAAACTTCAGATTTAAGCTTGAACACCTCTGTGTACTATTAAAGGAGGTACTGGCTACTCTTAAAAATTATATGGTAAAAAATATATTAGTCTTAAGGTTATTTAATATGAGGAATTTTAGTTCCTTAATCTGACTTGTAAAGTGCAAATATGTATATCTATGCAATATTATTTGATTTCATCCCAGAGTGACAATTTAGCTATGTCCATAAAATATATCTGTTTATTTACACAGCTTTTATGGCTCATTGAGTAATTAACAATTAAATTCTAATTAATCCAGAAATATATATTTATACTTCTTGACCATGCAAGACATAACTATATGAAATCTGGCTTATTATTTAGGCTAAAAAGGGTTTACAATATAAAATTTGTAGCTATGGGATTCGATATTTCTATATTAGATTAATAGGCAGAATTGACTAGGTTCTAGCCTAAAATATTGCGTAAATACACATATAGATGAGAAAATGATAAATAACCCAATGTAATAAGACTCTTAAATTACTGTTGGTTTCAAAATACACAATTATTTATTAGATCAGCTAAAAAATCATGAAATTACATAATATTCAACGCTTTAGGCCTAACTACAATAACAATTACATTTACTTACAAGACAAATATACACTTATACAAACATACATGATACAGGTACCTTATTTAGATATCTGGGACAGTCTGGATGTTTCTTCTAGCTTCCTGTCCTCATCCTTCCCTCTCTTCTCTCTCTCCTCTCTCCTTCCTCTCCTTCTTCTCCCTCTCTCCTCTCCTTCCTCTTTTTCTTTCTCTCTGACTTACTGAATCTCTTCTATATATTTAAACCATGTCCCATCTGTTAATATTAACTTTAATGTAATTGGTTACATTTTCCCTCTATAACCATATTTGGAAAACTGAACGCCATTGGTCCTAGCTGTTTTACATGTAAATAGGGGCTATTGTTGGGAGTGGATAGCTATAAATAATGATAACCTGTTATCTACCACTCCACATCCCAATAAACCACATTGACAGAATCCATTTTACATGTAAAGATTTGGTGACTATTGAATGGGAGGAAGCCTGAGGAAATAAACTCCCCTTGTTTACCATCCCTGACCTTCTTTGAGGTTTTTGTTCATGTAAACAGAGCATGCTAAACAAAAGGCTTTATGGCTTTTGTAATTGAAACAGGGCAATTGAAAGCAAAGGGCTCCTGTATTTTTCATGGCTACTTAATATGACTAGAATATTATATACCAATACATAAGTATGTTCATAAATACATACATACATACATACATACATACATACATACATACATACAAAACATATATACATAGAAATGGAACTATAACATAAGCAATTTCCCAAACTGTAACACTACTTTCGACGACTCATGATTCTTCTGTTGCTGTCAATCCTAAAAAAAATCTAGTAATCTTAACAAATACTCATGATGTTCCTTCCTCTGTGGAAGTGTATCCTGTTCCAGACCGAGTGACGGAGATTATTACACAGGAAGGGAGAAGCCAGGGATACCTTTCTCCCTGTATCCCGTCTTTAAAAAGATGTTTCCTGTTGCGGACTCCATTAGAGATTCATGGCGCACGGTGTCTAAAGTAGAAGTGGCTATTTCTACTCTGGCTAAGAGAACTATGATCCCTATTGAGGATAGCTGTTTCTTAAGGATCCCATAGACAAGAAGCTTGAGGCTTATTTGATGATATGTATGTCATCAGGGGTCTTTGATGGCAACCTGCAGTTTGTATTGCCACAGTAGCAAGTGCAGCAACTTATTGGTGCGATGCCTTGTCTGAATTAATTTTAGAAGAGACTCCCTTGGAGGAGATCCAAGAAGGATTAAGGCTCTCAAATTAGCCAATTCCTTTCTATCTGATGCTAACATGCAAGTTTATTAGACTGGGACCCAAGATGTCTGACTTCACTGTTCTAGCCATAGGGCTCTGTGGCTTAAATCTTGGTCAGCTGATGTTACCTCCAAGTCTAAGCTTCTTGGCGCTTCTCTTACAAAGGGTAAGACCTTGTTTGGTCCTGGTCTGGCAGAAATAATTTCTGATATTAAGAGTGGAAAAAGGATCTTTTCTACCACAAGACAAGAAGAATAGATCTAAAGGACATCACAGTAATTTCCGTTCCTTTCATAACGTTAAAAGGTTTTCCTCTCCCTCTTCCAAGCAGGAGCAGTCCAAATCTTTCTTGGAGACCAAATCGGTCATGGAACAAGGGGGAAGCAATCAAAGAAAACCTCAGCTGAGTCTTAAGTCAGCATGAAGGGTCTGCCCCTGGTCCAGACTTTCCCTGTTTTGTCAAGCTATGGATATGGGATGTCCAGATCCTTCGGCTGTGGACATAGTGTCTCAGGGTTACAAAATAGAATTCAAATCTCGTTTTCCCAGAACAGATTTCTCCTCTCAAGGTTATTTGTGGATCGGGTAAAAGATAGGCATCATAAAGTGTGTTATCAGGATCTCTCTTCATTGGGGAAGTGATTGTTCCAGTAAGAGAACAGAGTCTAGGAGTATATAAAGAGTATACATCTATGAATCCCCTGATTAAGATAATCTGACCTTCTCTGGTCTGAAATGGTTTGTTTGGCTCCGTTTGGTTTTATTCCCATAGATAGGTTAAACACAGGGTGAAAAGTTAAAATAATCTAACTTAGTAGCTTTCAATATTTTATTCTGTGATTTTGGCCTTTAGTATATTAAGATAATTGAGAGACAACATTTGTGAACACACATAGCAGAGTCACCTTTGGCGTTCTCTAACAGCAAAAGTCTCAAGTGTGTTATACTATTATATATTATGTTTATTGAATTTCCAATATTACCAAATGAAGTTTTATCATATTTGGTTAAACAATTAGTACAATCATGTATTTATCATCATTTTGTTGTGTTTTGTGTTATACCTGTTATGATACACATGGAGTGTTTTACGCTGGGTGCTACGATACGTGAAATTGGTTAACAACCCCTTCAGGTGTTACCCCATTATACAGGATTTGTATGGTATATATGGCAGGTGTTTTTATATCTTTTGTATTAAGCCTGATGAAAACAGCCACCGGTTGGCTGAGAAATGCGTTGCTTGTTTTTATTGTTTTAATAAAGTAAGTTTTACACTTACCACTTGCCACTATACCTTTTATTAGGATTTACACCTGATCATTTGGAGCACCACTGTTTGGAATATTGTCTCCTGATTTACTGGTGTTCGAGCTACACCGGAGATCAGTCTGTTGGGGGACTGTTTGATCCCAGCCTGCTCTATTCCCACCAAGAGGGGTGCTCTACGAAATGTGAGTGCAAACATTTTATGTACCATCTTTCACAAATTCATACAGCACTAGGCCATGTGGCGCTTTTGTTCTTCTACACTCTCTACAGATTGCTCTTCCGTTTGGCCTTGCCACAGCTCCCAGAATTTTCTCAAAGGTTCTGGGGGCTCTTTTGGCAGTTGTCAGGTCTCAGGGAATTGCGGTGCCGCTTTATCTGGACGACAATGGTTCAGGCGCCATCTTTTCAACAAGCAAACTTGTACAGAGATCTTGTTGTCTTTTCTACGTTCCCACGGATGGAAACTGAATCTGGAGAAGAGTTCCCTTGTTCTAGCTACAAGGGTTTGTTTCTTAGGGACCATCATAGACTCCCTATCTATGACAATATTTCTGACGAATACTTCTTGCCTCTCTCTACAGACTACTGTTCAGCCATCAGTGGCTCAGTGTATGGAGGTAATTGGTTTGATGTTCGCTTCCATGAACATCTTTGCTTTTGCTCGATTCCATTTGAGAACTCTGCAGTTATGCATGCTCAGACAATAGAATGGAGACCATTCAGATCTGTCTCAGAGAATAAATCTGGACCAGTTGACAAGAGACTCAGGGAGAAGGGCCTACGGACTCGGGAGGAGTCTGCTCTCCCCAAACTCATCTTGGAGTTGAGAGCGATCTATAAAGCTCTGATGGCTTGGCCTCAATTGTCCTTAGCCCGGTTTATCAGGCTCCAATTGGAGAACATCACCTCGGTGGCTTACATCAACCACCAGAGAGGAACTCAGAGTTCCTTAGCCATGAAGGAGGTGGCATGGATTATTCAGTGGACAGAAGCTCACAATTGTCTATCTGCCATCCACATTCCAGGAGTGAACAATTAGGATGCGGATTTCCTGAGCAAACAGACATTTTATCCCGGGAGTGGGCTCTCCATCTGGAGGTGTTCTCCAGGCTAACCCTCAAGTGAGGGTTGCCGGAGTTAGATCTGATGGCGTCTCGTCAGAACGCCAAGCTTCCAAGGTACTGTTCAAGGTCAAGAGATCCGCAGGCTGCTCTGACAGATGCTCTGGTGGTTCCTTGGGATTTCGGTCTAGCATACCTGTTGCCTCCGTTTGCACTCCTTCCACGAGTCATTACTCGTATTGTCAGTATATTTATAAAAACCTTCAGTAGTGCTCTCCAAATAATATATCGGCCTAAGGCAGGGTTATAATACAATGTATTTAATAATTATCCTTTAAAAATATCAATCCTCAATCAATATGCATCTACTAGAAACCATTAAATTAATATAAAAATCTGAATTCTTTTTATTTAGTTAATATCTATGAGCATATTGGAATATATTTGTAATATCAGAATATGACACAATATTCTATATTAAAAAGACTATTAAGATATGCTATACGTCTTACAAAACTCATAAAGTTTACCTTTAAAGCCAGCCTCAATTAACACAAAGGGATTCTAAGTAAAATACTCAGCTATTTACCCATACTTCACTCTAACACAATTCTACTTTAAAATATCAAAATTTTCACAGATAATTTACTTATCATCAATGATATATGTTTAACAATACACAGGCTTATGAAATACTAACATGAAATACAAACTACTTCTTTAAATCTGCTACATACAGCAATAAGGAATGTTTGCTTTAAATATTTGCATACAAACAGGCAAGCTAAGAGCTATTTAAGGCTATGCAATACAGTTTAAAACACAATTTGCTCTTTTCAATCTACCCACAATCTTTCAATACGTTACCAGGATAAACACCAATCAATATCCAATATCTTTCAGCAGGTTTAATCTCACCTCAGAAATATTAATAAGTATATTTGCAATCAGTGAGAAAAAGGTAGATCAGCTTTGCCAGAGTAAATGGTATCTCACGCCAAGCACCCAGTTACAAATCAGCTCAGCACAAATCTGTCTCCTTCTCTCCTTTGCATTGACTTATATAAGCTTTCAATCACTGGTGAGTTTGGAAACGCCCAAATGGAAACCTTGTCTCGGATTGGCCCTCGTGCTTGTCCCTGCTGATTGGATATCTGGAATATCTTATTTTAAACAGCCTACAAAGCCTTCTGGCTGTAGTTCTCGCATCATAACACCAGGGGGCAGCGTGACAACCAAACACAGCAATATATGCAGCATGACAAACACAGCAATACATTTACTACCCAACATTGAAAGAAAATATTTCTTTAAAATGTGTAATAAATGCCATAATTTCCTTACATTAATAAGTTATAATGTTTATATGCATTGGGCTAGGTCACAATATTTATTCTGATTATTTTAACATGAAACATCAAATTCTTTTTAATATTACTTATATCAAAAGAATTATTCTGCTAATTATTAGCTTAAAGTCCATTACAATTTCTCCAACATTGGTGTGTCCGGTCCACGGCGTCATCCATTACTTGTGGGAATATTCTCTTCCCCAACAGGAAATGGCAAAGAGCACAGCAAAAGCTGTCCATATAGCCCCTCCTCAGGCTCCGCCCCCCCAGTCATTCTCTTTGCTGCTCTGAACAAGTAGCATCTCCACGGAGATGGTGAAGAATATGTGGTGTTTAGTTGTAGTTTTTTATTCTTCTATCAAAAGTTTGTTATTTTGAAATAGTACTGGTTGTGCTATTTACTCTGAAACAGAAAGAGATGAAGAGTTCTGTTTAAAAGAGGAGTATGATTTTAGCAGCAGTAACTAAAATCAATTGCTGTTCCCACGCAGGACTGTTGAGCCCAGAGAACTTCAGTTGGGGGGAACAGTTTGCAGACTTTTCTGCTCAAGGTATGACTAGCCATTTATCTAACAAGACTGTGTAATGCTGGAAGGCTGTCATTTTCCCTCATGGGGATCGGTAAGCCATTTTCTTAGACTCAAAAAGAATAAAGGGCTTATTATGGGCTATTAACTGGTGGACACTCTTAAGGGCTAAATCGATTGCTTATTTAAGTATTATTTACAGTTTGAAGTGGATTTCACACTTTTTATTATTTGGGGAACGTTTTTAACGCCAGGCACTAGTTAAGACACCTTCCCAGTCAGGAAGGGCCTTTCACTGTAGTAGGCAGAGCCTCATTTTTGCGCCATTATTGCGCAGTTTCTTTTGAGTGCAGTGCATGCAGCTGCATGTGAGAGGGTCTAGTATCCACTGAAATAGTTCCTGGAAGGCTTGAATTGGTATCGTATACCCCCTGGGAGAGGTGAAGTCGCAACAAACGCTGTGGCTGGGACTGTAGTGGGGTTAAAATTGCAAACGGCTCCGGTTTCCGCATTTTAAGGGTTAAAAGCTTGAAAATTGGGGTGCAATACTTTGAATGCATTAAGACACTGTGGTGAAAATTTGGTAAAGATTGGATAATTCCTTCATAGTTTCACATATTCAGTAATAAAGTGTGCTCTGTTTAACATTTAAAGAGACAGTAACGGTTTTGTTTAAAAATGTTTTTTGTGCTTTATTAACCAGTTTAAGCCTGTCTAACATGTCTGTACCTTCAGATAGATCATGTTCTGTATGTATGGAGGCCAAGGTGGTTCCCCCTTCAAATGTATGTGATAATTGTGCCATGGCGTCCAAACAAAGTAAGGACAGTACTGTCACATTTAGTAAGGTTGCCCAGGATGATTCCTCAAATGAAGGAAGTAGGGATAGTTCTGCATCCTCTCCTTCTGTGTCTATACCAGTTATGCCCGCGCAGGCAACCCCTAGTACTTCTAGCGCGCCAATGCTTGTTACTATGCAACAATTGACGGCAGTAATGGATAACTCCATAGCTAATATTTTATCCAAAATGCCAGCATTTCAGAGAAAGCGTGATTGCTCAGTTTTAAACACTGTAGAGCAGGAGGGCGCTGATGATAATTTATCTGTCATACCCTCACACCAGTCTGAAGTGGCAGTGAGGGAGGGTTTGTCAGATGGAGAAATTTGTGATACAGGAAGAATTTCTCAGCAGGCAGAACCTGATGTTGTGACATTTAAATTTAAATTAGAGTATCTCCGCGCATTACTTAAGGAGGTGCTATCTACTCTGGATGATTGTGACAATTTGGTCATCCCAGAAAAATTGTGCAAGATGGACAAATTCCTAGAGGTCCCGGTGCACCCTGATGCCTTTCCGATACCTAAGAGGGTGGCGGACATAGTGAATAAGGAGTGGGAGAAGCCAGGCATACCTTTTTGTCCCTCCTCCTATATTTAAGAAATTGTTCCCCATGATCAACCCCAGGAAGGACACATGGCAAACAGTCCCTAAGGTCGAGGGGGCGGTTTCTACACTAGCCAAACGCACGACTATTCCCATTGAGGACAATTGTGCTTTCAAAGATCCTATGGATAAAAAATTGGAGGGTTTGCTTAAAAAGATTTTTGTACAGCAAGGTTACCTCCTTCAACCAATTTCGTGCATTATTCCTGTCACTACAGCAGCGTGTTTCTGGTTCAAGGAACTGGAAAGGTCGCTCAGTAAGGAGATTCCATATGAGGAGGTCATGGACAGAATTCACGCACTTAAGTTAGCTAATTCCTTTATTTTAGATGCCGCTTTGCAGTTAGCGAGATTAGCGGCGAAAAATTCAGGGTTTGCAATTGTGGCGCGCAGAGCGCTCTGGCTAAAGTCTTGGTCGGTGGATGTATCTTCCAAGACAAAATTGCTTAATATCCCTTTCAAAGGTAAGACCCTTTTTGGGCCAGAATTGAAAGAAATTATTTCAGACATCACTGGGGGAAAGGGCCATGCCCTCCCACAAGATAGGCCTTTCAAGGCTAAGAATAAGTCCAATTTTCGTTCCTTTCGCAATTTCAGGAACGGACTGGCTTCCAACTCTGCAGCCTCTAGACAAGAGGGTAACGCTTCCCAGACTAAACCAGCTTGGAAACCAATGCAAGGGTAAACAGGCCAAGAAGCCTGCTGCTGCTACCAAGACAGCATGAAGGGGTAGCCCCCGATCCGGGGCCGGATCTAGTAGGGGGCAGACTCTCTCTCTTTGCTCAGGCTTGGGCAAGAGATGTTCAGGATCCCTGGGCACTAGAAATAGTCTCTCAGGGTTATCTTCTAGAATTCAAGGAACTACCCCCAAGGGGAAGGTTCCACATGTCTCACTTATCTTCAAACCAAATAAAGAGACAGGCATTCTTACATTGTGTAGAAGACCTGTTAAAGATGGGAGTGATACACCCAGTTCCAGCTGTGGAACAAGGTCAGGGGTTTTACTCAAACCTGTTTGTAGTTCCCAAAAAAGAGGAACTTTCAGACCAATTCTGGATTTAAAAATTCTAAACAAATTTCTCAGAGTTCCATCGTTCAAAATGGAAACCATTCGAACAATTTTACCTACAATCCAGGAGGGTCAATATATGACTACCGTGGATTTAAAGCATGCATATCTACATATTCCTATCCACAAAGATCATCATCAGTTCCTAAGGTTCGCCTTTCTGGACAAACATTATCAGTTCGTGGCTCTCCCATTTGGAATAGCCACTGCTCCCAGAATTTTCACAAAGGTGCTTGGGTCCCTTCTGGCGGTTCTAAGACCAAGGGGCATTGCAGTGGCACCTTATCTGGACGACATTCTAATTCAAGCGTTGTCTCTTTCCAAGGCCAAGGCTCATACAGACATTGTTCTAGCCTTTCTCAGATCTCACGGGTGGAAGGTGAACGTAGAAAAGAGTTCCCTGTCTCCGTCGACAAGAGTTCCTTTTTGGGAACAATAATAGATTCTTTAGAAATGAAGATCTTCCTGACAGAGGTCAGAAAGTCAAAGCTTCTAAACGCTTGTCAAGTTCTTCACTCTATTCTGCAGCCTTCCATAGCTCAGTGCATGGAAGTAGTAGGGTTGATGGTTGCAGCAATGGACATAGTTCCTTTTGCTCAAATTCATCTAAGACCATTACAACTGTGCATGCTCAATCAGTGGAATGGGGACTATGCAGACTTGTCTCCAAAGATTCAAGTAGACCAGATGACCAGAGACTCACTCCGTTGGTGGTTGTCCCAGGATCACCTGTCTCAGGGAATGAGTTTCCGCAGACCAGATTGGGTCATTGTCACGACCGACGCCAGTCTATTAGGCTGGGGCGCGGTCTGGGATTCCCTGAAAGCTCAGGGTCTATGGTCTCGGGAAGAGTCTCTTCTCCCGATCAACATCCTGGAACTGAGAGCGATATTCAATGCTCTCCGGGCTTGGCCTCAACTAGCGAAGGCCGGATTCATAAGATTCCAGTCAGACAACATGACGACTGTAGCTTACATCAACCATCAGGGGGGAACAAGGAGTTCCTTGGCGATGAGAGAGGTATCCAAAATCATGAAATGGGCGGAGGATCACTCCTGCCACCTATCTGCAATTCACATCCCAGGAGTAGACAACTGGGAGGCGGATTATCTGAGTAGTCAGACTTTCCATCCGGGGGAGTGGGAACTCCACCCGGAGGTTTTTGCCCAGTTAACTCAATTATGGGGCATTCCAGACATGGATCTGATGGCGTCTCGTCAGAACTTCAAGGTTCCTTGCTACGGGTCCAGATCCAGGGATCCCAAGGCGACTCTAGTGGATGCATTAGTGGCACCTTGGACGTTCAACCTAGCTTATGCGTTTCCACCGTTCCCTCTCCTTCCCAGGCTTGTAGCCAGGATCAAACAGGAGAAGGCCTCTGTGATTCTGATAGCTCCTTCATGGCCGCGCAGGACTTGGTATGAAGACCTGGTGAATATGTCATCGGCTCCACCATGGAAGCTACCTTTGAGACAGGATCTTCTAGTACAAGGTCCATTCGAACATCCAAATCTAGTTTCTCTGCAGCTGACTGCTTGGAAATTGAACGCTTGATTTCTTCTGTTAAGTGTGATCAGTCCACGGGTCATCATTACTTCTGGGATATTACTCCTCCCCAACAGGAAGTGCAAGAGGATTCACCCAGCAGAGCTGCATATAGCTCCTCCCCTCTACGTCACTCCCAGTCATTCTCTTGCACCCAACGACTAGATAGGATGTGTGAGAGGACTATGGTGATTATACTTAGTTTTATATCTTCAATCAAAAGTTTGTTATTTTAAAATAGCACCGGAGTGTGTTATTATCTCTCTGGCAGAGTTTGAAGAAGAATCTACCAGAGTTTTTGTTATGATTTTAGCCGGAGTAGTTAAGATCATATTGATGTTTCTCGGCCATCTGAGGAGAGGTAAACTTCAGATCAGGGGACAGCGGGCAGATGAATCTGCATAGAGGTATGTAGCAGTTTTTATTTTCTGACAATGGAATTGATGAGAAAATCCTGCCATACCGATATAATGTCATGTATGTATACTTTACACTTCAGTATTCTGGGGAATGGTACTTCACTAGAATTACACTGTAAGAAATACATAAAGCTGTTTAATAACTAGAGATTATGTTTAACGTTTTTGCTGGAATGTAAAATCGTTTTCATTTACTGAGGTACTGAGTGAATAAATGTTTGGGCACTATTTTTCCACTTGGCAGTTGCTTAATCTGTTTTCTGACAGTTTCTGTTCTCCCTCACTGCTGTGTGTGAGGGGGAGGGGCCGTTTTTTGGCGCTTTTACTACACATCAAATATTTCAGTCAGCAACTCATTGTATTCCCTGCATGATCCGGTTCATCTCTACAGAGCTCAGGGGTCTTCAAAGCTTATTTTGAGGGAGGTAATTTCTCTCAGCAGAGCTGTGAGAATTATAGTTTGACTGAGATAAAAAACGTTTATTCTGTAATTTGTTTCCTGCTTTCAGAATTTGTTATCTTTGCTAATGGGATTAAACCTTTGCTAAAGTTGTGTTATTTACAAGGATTGAGGCTATAACTGTTTCAATTTATTAATTTTCAACTGTCATAGATCTTCTGTGCTTCTTAAAGGCACAGTACGTTTTAATATTATTCTAATTGAATTGTATTTTCAAGTTACAAGTTTATTTGCTAGTGTGTTAAACATGTCTGATTCAGAGGATGATACCTGTGTCATTTGTTGCAATGCCAAAGTGGAGCCCAATAGAAATTTATGTACTAACTGTATTGATGCTACTTTAAATAAAAGTCAATCTGTACAAATTGAACATATTTCACCAAACAACGAGGGGAGAGTTATGCCGACTAACTCGCCTCACGTGTCAGTACCTACATCTCCCGCTCAGAGGGAGGTGCGTGATATTGTAGCGCCAAGTACATCTGGGCGGCCATTACAAATCACATTACAGGATATGGCTACTGTTATGACTGAGGTTTTGGCTAAATTACCAGAGCTAAGAGGTAAGCGTGATCACTCTGGGGTGAGAACAGAGTGCGCTGATAATATTAGGGCCATGTCAGACACTGCGTCACAGGTGGCAGAACATGAGGACGGAGAGGTTCATTCTGTGGGTGACGGTTCTGATCCAAACAGACTGGATTCAGATATTTCAAATTTTAAATTTAAACTGGAAAACCTCCGTGTATTACTAGGGGAGGTGTTAGCGGCTCTGAATGATTGTAACACAGTTGCAATACCAGAGAAAATGTGTAGGTTGGATAAATATTTTGCGGTACCGACGAGTACTGAGGTTTTTCCTATACCTAAGAGACTTACTTAAATTGTTACTAAGGAGTGGGATAGACCCGGTGTGCCGTTCTCACCCCCTCCGATATTTAGAACAATGTTTCCAATAGACGCCACCACAAGGGACTTATGGCAAACGGTCCCTAAGGTGGAGGGAGCAGTTTCTACCTTAGCCAAGCGTACCACTATCCCGGTGGAGGATAGCTGTGCTTTTTCAGATCCAATGGATAAAAAATTAGAGGGTTACCTTAAGAAAATGTTTGTTCAACAAGGTTTTATATTGCAACCCCTTGCATGCATTGCGCCGATCACGGCTGCAGCGGCATTCTGGATTGAGTCTCTGGAAGAGAACATTGGTTCAGCTACTCTGGACGACATTACGGACAGGCTTAGAGTCCTTAAACTAGCTAATTCATTCATTTCGGAGGCCGTAGTACATCTTACTAAACTTACGGCGAAGAATTCAGGATTCGCCATTCAGGCACGCAGGGCGTTGTGGCTAAAATCCTGGTCAGCTGATGTTACTTCTAAGTCTAAATTGCTTAATATACCTTTCAAAGGGCAGACCTTATTCGGGCCCGGGTTGAAAGAGATTATCGCTGACATTACAGGAGGTAAAGGCCATGCCCTGCCTCAGGACAAAGCCAAAGCCAAGACTAGACAGTCTAATTTTCGTTCCTTTCGTAATTTCAAAGCAGGAGCAGCATCAACTTCCTCTGCACCAAAACAGGAAGGAGCTGTTGCTCGCTACAGACAAGGCTGGAAACCTAACCAGTCCTGGAACAAGGGCAAGCAGACTAGGAAACCTGCTGCTGCCCCTAAAACAGCATGAATTGAGGGCCCCCGATCCGGGATCGGATCTAGTGGGGGGCAGACTTTCTCTCTTCGCCCAGGCTTGGGCAAGAGATGTTCAGGATCCCTGGGCGCTAGAGATAATATCTCAGGGATACCTTCTGGACTTCAAATACTCTCCTCCAAGAGAGAGATTTCATCTGTCAAGATTGTCAACAATCCAGACAAAGAAAGAGGCGTTTCTACGCTGCGTACAAGAGCTCTTGTTAATGGGAGTAATCCATCCAGTTCCACGATCGGAACAGGGACAGGGGTTTTACTCAAATCTGTTTGTGGTTCCCAAAAAAGAGGGAACTTTCAGACCAATCCTGGACTTAAAGATCCTAAACAAATTCCTAAGAGTTCCATCGTTCAAGATGGAGACTATTCGGACAATTTTACCTATGATCCAAGAGGGTCAGTACATGACCACTGTAGATTTAAAAGATGCTTACCTTCACATACCGATTCACAAAGATCATTATCGGTACCTAAGGTTTGCCTTCCTAGACAGGCATTACCAGTTTGTGGCTCTTCCATTCGGATTGGCTACAGCTCCAAGAATCTTCACAAAGGTTCTGGGTGCTCTTCTGGCGGTACTAAGACCGCGGGGAATCTCGGTAGCTCCATACCTAGACGACATTCTGATACAAGCTTCAAGCTTTCAAACTGCCAAGTCTCATACAGAGTTAGTGCTGGCATTTCTAAGGTCACATGGATGGAAGGTGAACGAAAAGAAAAGTTCACTCGTTCCACTCACAAGAGTTCCCTTCCTGGGGACTCTTATAGATTCTGTAGAAATGAAGATTTACCTGACAGAGGACAGGCTAACAAGACTTCAAAGTGCTTGCCGCACCCTTCATTCCATTCAACACCCGTCAGTGGCTCAATGCATGGAGGTAATCGGCTTAATGGTAGCGGCAATGGACATAGTACCCTTTGCACGCTTACACCTCAGACCACTGCAACTGTGCATGCTAAGTCAGTGGAATGGGGATTACTCAGACTTATCCCCTTCTCTGAATCTGGATCAAGAGACCAGAAATTTCTCTTCTATGGTGGCTTTCTCGGCCACATCTGTCCAGGGGGATGCCATTCAGCAGACCAGACTGGACAATTGTAACAACAGACGCCAGCCTTCTAGGTTGGGGTGCCGTCTGGAATTCTCTGAAGGCTCAGGTACAATGGAGTCAGGAGGAGAGTCTCCTGCCGATAAACATTCTGGAATTGAGAGCAGTTCTCAATGCCCTCCTGGCTTGGCCCCAGTTGACAACTCGGGGGTTCATCAGGTTTCAGTCGGACAACATCACGACTGTAGCTTACATCAACCATCAGGGAGGGACAAGAAGCTCCCTAGCTATGATGGAAGTATCAAAGATAATTCGCTGGGCAGAGTCTCACTCTTGCCACCTGTCAGCAATCCACATCCCGGGAGTGGAGAACTGGGAGGCGGATTTCTTAAGTCGTCAGACTTTTCATCCGGGGGAGTGGGAACTTCATCCTGAGGTCTTTGCCCAAATACTTCGACGTTGGGGCAAACCAGAGATAGATCTCATGGCGTCTCGACAGAACGCCAAGCTTCCTCGTTACGGGTCCAGATCCAGGGATCCAGGAGCAGTCCTGATAGATGCTCTGACAGCACCTTGGGACTTCAGGATGGCTTACGTGTTTCCACCCTTCCCGTTGCTTCCTCGATTGATTGCCAGAATCAAACAAGAGAGAGCATCAGTGATTCTAATAGCACCTGCGTGGCCACGCAGGACTTGGTATGCAGACCTGGTGGACATGTCATCCTGTCCACCTTGGTCTCTACCTCTGAAACAGGACCTTCTGATACAGGGTCCCTTCAAACATCAAAATCTAACTTCTCTGAAGCTGACTGCTTGGAAATTGAACGCTTGATTTTATCAAGACGTGGGTTTTCTGAGTCAGTTATTGATACCTTAATACAGGCTAGGAAACCTGTTACCAGAAAGATTTACCATAAGATATGGCGTAAATACCTATATTGGTGTGAATCCAAAGGTTACTCTTGGAGTAAGGTTAGGATTCCTAGGATATTGTCTTTTCTACAAGAAGGTTTAGAAAAGGGTTTATCTGCTAGTTCATTAAAGGGACAGATCTCAGCTCTGTCCATTCTGTTACACAAACGTCTGTCAGAAGTTCCTGACGTCCAGGCTTTTTGTCAGGCTTTGGCCAGGATTAAGCCTGTGTTTAAAACTGTTGCTCCACCATGGAGTTTAAACCTTGTTCTTAATGTTTTACAGGGCGTTCCGTTTGAACCCCTTCATTCCATTGATATAAAGTTTTTATCTTGGAAAGTTCTATTTTTAATGGCTATTTCCTCGGCTCGAAGAGTCTCTGAATTATCAGCCTTACATTGTGATTCTCCTTATTTGATTTTTCATTCGGATAAGGTAGTCCTGCGTACTAAACCTGGGTTCTTACCTAAGGTAGTTACTAACAGGAATATCAATCAAGAGATTGTTGTTCCTTCTTTATGCCCAAATCCTTCTTCAAAGAAGGAACGTCTACTGCACAACCTGGATGTAGTCCGTGCTCTAAAATTTTACTTACAGGCAACTAAGGAATTTCGACAAACGTCTTCTCTGTTTGTCATTTACTCTGGGCAGAGGAGAGGTCAAAAAGCTTCCGCTACCTCTCTTTCTTTTTGGCTTCGTAGCATAATTCGTTTAGCTTATGAGACTGCTGGACAGCAGCCTCCTGAAAGAATTACAGCTCATTCTACTAGAGCTGTGGCTTCCACTTGGGCCTTCAAGAATGAGGCCTCTGTTGAACAGATTTGCAAGGCTGCAACTTGGTCTTCGCTTCATACTTTTTCCAAATTTTACAAATTTGACACTTTTGCTTCATCGGAGGCTATTTTTGGGAGAAAGGTTCTTCAGGCAGTGGTTCCTTCTGTATAAAGAGCCTGCCTATCCCTCCCGTCATCCGTGTACTTTTGCTTTGGTATTGGTATCCCAGAAGTAATGATGACCCGTGGACTGATCACACTTAACAGAAGAAAACATAATTTATGCTTACCTGATAAATTCCTTTCTTCTGTAGTGTGATCAGCCCACGGCCCGCCCTGTTTTTAAGGCAGGTAAATATTTTTTAATTTATACTCCAGTCACCACTTCACCCTTGGCTTTTCCTTTCTCGTTGGTCCTTGGTCGAATGACTGGGAGTGACGTAGAGGGAGGAGCTATATGCAGCTCTGCTGGGTGAATCCTCTTGCACTTCCTGTTGGGGAGGAGTAATATCCCAGAAGTAATGATGACCCGTGGACTGATCACACTACAGAAGAAAGGAATTTATCAGGTAAGCATAAATTATGTTTTTATCCAAGCGTGGGTTTTTCAGATTCAGTGATAGATACTCTGGTCCAAGCCAGAAAACCTGTGGCTAGAAAGATTTACCATAAAATATGAAAAAAATATCTCTGTTGGTGTGAATCCAAGGGATTCTCCTGGAGTAAGATTAAAATTCCTAAGATCCTCTCCTTTCTCCAAGAAGGTTTGGATAAGGGATTGTCAGCGAGTTCTCTAAAAGGACAGATTTCTGCTTTATCTGTCTTGTTACAAAAACGACTGGCAGCTGTGCCAGATGCACAAGCTTTTGTACAGGCTTTGGTCAGAATCAAGCCTGTTTACAGACCCTTGACTCCTCCTTGGAGTCTAAATTTAGTTCTTTCAGTTCTTCAAGGGGTTCCGTTTGAACCCTTACATTCCATAGATATCAAGTTACTATCTTGGAAAGTTCTGTTTTTGGTTGCTATTTCTTCTGCAAGAAGAGTTTCTGAATTATCTGCTTTGCAGTGTAATCCACCCTATCTGGTGTTCCATTCAGATAAGGTCGTTTTGCGTACTAAGCCTGGTTTTCTTACGAAGGTTGTTTCCAACAGGAATATTAACCAGGAAATAGTTGTTCCTTCTCTGTGTCCGAATCCAGTTTCAAAGAAGGAACGTTTGTTACACAATTTAGATGTAGGTCGTGCTTTAAAGTTCTATTTAGAAGCAACTAAGGATTTTAGACAAATCTCATCTTTGTTTGTCGTTTACTCTGGTAAGAGGAGAGGACAAAAAGCTACGGCTACCTCTCTTTCTCTCTGGCTGAAAAGCATTATCCGATTGGCTTATGAGACTGCCGGACGGCAGCCTCCTGAACGAGTCACAGCTCACTCCACTAGAGCTGTGGCTTCCACATGGGCCTTCAAGAACGAGGCTTCTGTTGATCAGATATGTAGGGCAGCAACTTGGTCTTCTCTGCACACTTTTGCCAAATTTTACAAATTTGATACTTTTGCTTCTTCGGAGGCTGTTTTTGGGAGAAAGGTTTTGCAAGCCGTGGTGCCTTCCGTTTAGGTACCCTGATTTGCTCCCTCCCTTCATCCGTGTCCTAAGGCTTTGGTATTGGTTCCCACAAGTAATGGATGACGCCGTGGACCGGACACACCAATGTTGGAGAAAACAGAATTTATGCTTACCTGATAAATTACTTTCTCCAACGGTGTGTCCGGTCCACGGCCCGCCCTGGTTTTTTAATCAGGTTTGAAAAATGTCTTTCTCTATACACTACAGTCACCACGGCACCCTATAGTTTCTCCTTTTTTCTCCTAACCGTCGGTCGAATGACTGTGGGGGCGGAGCCTGAGGAGGGGCTATATGGACAGCTTTTGCTGTGCTCTTTGCCATTTCCTGTTGGGGAAGAGAATATTCCCACAAGTCATGGATGACGCCGTGGACCGGACACACCGTTGGAGAAAGTAATTTATCAGGTAAGCATAAATTCTGTTTTTTATCAGTACCCTGGCATTTATACATCTGTTATATGTATACATCTATACAGATACAGCCTGTTCTACATCTCCAACAAGTTTTGCCTGCATGAGTTCCTCTATGGTCCATCTGAAAAATAGAAAAATTATGTTATATATATGCACACACATGTATTAATTTCTATGCTGTCTTTTAAACAATGGTTCCCAAGAGTATAATTTAATTTAAAATGTGTTTTTGCCAAGTTTCCATTGCCCCACTCACACATATCTATATATACATATATATTTCTATGCGGATCTGAAATTATAAAAACAATGCAGAGGTTATTAAACATTTTAGACCGACTAAAATAGTTACCTACCAAGTTTAGCAAATACCCATTTAATAATAGAGAATTAGACAATTTCCCAAATTCTGAGGCAGACATTAAAAAATGATTTATTTGTTGTATTTCAAAGTTACATATTAAAATGTGCCTTTAGTTCACAGGGTCACTTAACAGGCAGCTGTTAAAAGCCATTTCTTTAACCCCCACTGCTCTTCCCCACGAGTCTCATCAGGCCTGAAAGAGAGATTCCAGACATCTCGTCCCCATTCACTGCATGGGGTAAAGAGTGCTATGAAATTCGCACTTCCAACTAAAGAGCAAATGCTTTAGTGTCAAAGTCTCTGGAGACATCCTGTCTGCAATTTAGTCCTGAAATGTTTATTCAACTCATGGGGGTTTTGTGAATCAAATCCTGACATCAGAATTTCAACCCTATTTCAGTAATATCTGATAAAAATATGGTTTCATACATAAACACATTTCTCTGTCCTATTGACATATATATATATATATATATATGTGTGTGTGTGTCATTTACCTGTACCCTGACAGTGTCATGGCCTCGCAGGATCTGGTATGCAGACCTAGTGAAGATGTTATCTCTTCCTCCTTGAGGTTTTCCTCTGAGGATGGACCTTCTAACTCAGGGTACCTTCATCCATCCAAATCTTGTTTCTCTGAAGCTGACAGCTTGGAGATTGAATGCTTAGTTCTGGCTAAGCAAAGGTTTTCTGAGTCGGTCATAGAGACCATGATCCAGGCCCGCAAACCTGTTACTCGTAAAATTTACCATAAGGTATGAAGTAAATAACTTTTTATTGGTGTGAATAAAAGGTCTACTCTGGAATTTTGTCCTTTTTCTAGGAAGGTCTGGAGAAAGGGTTGTCAGTCAGTTCTCTGAAAAGTCAGATTTCTGCAATATCTATTCTTTTACATAAGTGTCTGGCGGATTTGCCAGATGTTCAATCTTTTTGTCAGGCCCTGGTCAGAATCAGGCCTGTTGCTACGCCTTGGAGCCTTAACCTTGTTCTTAAAGTTTTGCAGCAGGCTCAGTTTGAGCCAATGCATTACATAGATATTAAGCTGTTATCTTGGAAGGTTCTGTTTCTTATTGCTATTTCTTCTGCTCAACGAGTTTCTGAACTCTCGGTTTTGCAGTGTGATTTGCTTAACCTTATTTCTCATGCGGATAAGGCCGTCCTTCGTACTAAATTAGGGTTTCTCCCTAAGGTGGTTTCAGATAGAAATATTAATTAGGAAATTGTTGTTCCTTCTCTTTGTCCTAACCCTTCTTCTCATAAGGAACGTCTGTTGCACAACTTGGATTGGTGCACGCTTTAAAATTCTAGCTACAGGCTACTAAGGATTTTCAGCTTCTGCCCTGTTTGTTTGTTTCTCTGGAAAGTATAAAGGTCAGAAGGCTACTGCTACTTCTCTTTCCCTCTGGTTTAGAAGTATGATTCCTTTTGTTAATGAGACTGCTGGTCAGCAACCTCCTGAGAGAATTACAGCTCATTCCACTAGGACTGTCTCTTCTTCGTGGGCTTTCAAAAATGAAGCTTCTGTGGAACAGATTTGCAAGGTTGCAACTTGGTCCTCTCTGCATACTTTTTTCCAAATTCTACAAATTTGATACTTTTGCCTCGGCTGAGGCTCCTTTTGGGAGAAAGGTTCTTCAAGCGGTGGTGCCTTCTGTTTAGGCCTGCCTGTCTTGTTCTCCCTCCCTATTCATTCCATGTCCTCTAGCTTGGGTATTGGTTCCCACTAGTAATTAGAATGACGTTGTGGACTCTCCATGTCTTAGGAAAGAAAAATAAAATTTATGCTTACCTGAAAAATGTCTTTCTTTCCGGACATGTAGAGTTCACGACCCCACCCTTCAGATTAGACAGTTATTTTTTATTAAACCTCAGGCACCTCTACACCTTTGTGTTATCTTCTTTTCCATTTCCCTTCGTCTGAATGACTAGGGGTTATGAGTAAGGGAAGTGACACTTAACAGCTTTGCTGTGGTGCTCTTTGCCTCCTCCTGCTGGCCAGGAGTGAATATCTCACTAGTAATTGGAATGACGTTGTGGACTCTCCATGTCCGGAAAGAAAGATATTTATCAGGTAAGCATATTTTATTTATATATATATATATATATATATATATATATATATATAATATATATATATATATATATATATATATATATATATATATATATATAAATTTTTTGCAGTGTAGGATCCCCTTTTACCTCCAACCTCCATGCCCCCCCCCCAAACAGCTCTCTAACCCTCCCCTCTACCTATTTGCCGCCATCTTAGGTACTGGCAGCTATCTACCAGTACCTTTGCCTCAATTTATGCATTTTTTTCTTCTGTTAATGTGATCAGTCCACGGGTCATCATTACTTGTGGGATATTAACTGCTCCCCTACAGGAAGTGCAAGAGGATTCACCCAGCAGAGTTGCTATATAGCTCCTCCCCTCTACGTCACCCCAGTCATTCTCTTGCACCCAACGACTAGATAGGATGTGTGAGAGGACTATGGTGATATATTTAGTTTTTATATCTTCAATCAAAAGTTTGTTATTTTATAATAGCACCGGAGTGTGTTATTCCTTCTCTGGTAGAATTTGAAGAAGAATCTACCTGAGTTTTTTCTATGATTTTAGCCGGAGTAGTTAAGATCATATTGCTGTTTCTCGGCCATCTGAGGAGAGGTAAACTTCAGATCAGGGGACAGCAGGCAGATTAATCTGCAAAGAGGTATGTAGCAGTTTATTATTTTCTGACATGGAATTGATGAGAAAATCCTGCCATACCGTTATAATGTAAACTCAGCCTTGAATGCAGTAGATGTACTGATATCAGGCTGTCATGTATGTATATTTTACACTTCAGTTTTCTGGGAAATGGTACTTCTCTGGCTTTTAAACTGTATACATAGACTTAACCTATTTTGCAGGGACTTGCAATAGGTTTTAAATGACAATTAATTATTGAGGTAAAACGTTTTTTTGCTGGCATGTAAAAACGTTTTTTTTCTCTGAGGTACTGGGTGAAAAAATGTTTTGGGCACTATTTTTCCACTTGGCAATAGTTTTGATTTAAATTAGAGCAGTTCACTGATCCCTCTCACTGTTATGTGTGTGGGGGAGGGGCGATTTTTGGCGCTTTTTCTAAGCATCAGAAAAACTCAGTCAGAGGTTCATTTTCTTCCTGCATGATCCGGTTCATCTCTACAGAGTTCAGGGATCTCCAAAGCCTTTTTTGAGGGAAGTAATACATTACAGCAGAGCTGTGCTGATTGTATTGACTGTGATATAAAAAACGTTTATTTGTGTATTTTTTTCTGCTGCCTGGGTTAGTTATCATTTGCTGAGGGGAACAATCCTTTGCTAAAACTGTATATTCTGACAAAGATTGATGCTATAACTTAATTATTTTATCTGTTATAATATTTTTCTGTGCTTCTTAAAGGCACAGTTCGTTTTCATATTATTTGTAAATTACTTTGAAAAGTATTTCCAAGTTGCTGTTTATTTGCTAGTGTGTTAAACATGTCTGATTCAGAGGAATATCTCTGTGCTATATGTGTTAATGCCAAAGTGGAGCCCAATAGAAATTTATGTACTAAATGTATTGATGCTACTTTAAAAAACAGTCAATCTGTACAAATTGAACATATTTCACCAAACAACGAGGGGAGAGTTATGCCGACTAACTCGCCTCACGTGTCAGTACCTGCATCTCCCGCTCAGGAGGTGCGTGATATTGTAGCGCCGAGTGCATCTGGGCGGCCATTACAAATCACATTACAAGATATGGCTACTGTTATGACTGAAGTTTTGGCTAAACTACCAGAACTAAGAGGTAAACGTGATCACTCTGGATGAGAACAGAGTGCGCTGATAATGTAAGGGCCATGTCTGATACTGCGTCACAGTTTGCAGAACGTGAAGACGGAGAGCTTCATTCTGTGGGTGACGGTTCTGATCCAAATAAACTGGACTCAGACATTTCAAATTTTAAATTTAAGCTTGAGAACCTCCGTGTGTTACTAGGGGAGGTATTAGCGGCTCTGAATGATTGTAACACAGTTGCAATCCCAGAAAAAATGTGTAGGTTGGATAAATATTTTGCGGTACCGACGAGTACTGACGTTTTTCCTATACCTAAGAGACTTACTGACATTGTTACTAAAAGTGGGATAGACCCGGTGTGCCTTTCTCACCCCCTCCTATATTCAGAAAAATGTTTCCAATAGACGCCGCCACACGGGACTTATGGCAAATGGTCCCTAAGGTGGAGGGAGCAGTTTCTACTTTAGCTAAGCGTACCACTATCCCAGTGGAGGATAGCTGTGCATTTTCAGATCCAATGGATAAAAAATTTGAGGGTTACCTTAAGAAAATGTTTGTTCAACAAGGGTTTTTATTGCAACCTCTTGCATGTATTGCGCCTGTCACGGCTGCAGCAGCATTTTGGTTTGAGTCTCTGGAAGAGACACTTCAATCATCCACACTAGATGACATCACACACAAACTTAAATTCCTTAAGTTAGCTAATTCATTTATTTCAGATGCCGTAGTACATTTAACTAAACTTGCGGCTAAAAATTCAGGATTCGCCATTCAGGCACGCAGAGCTCTGTGGCTGAAATCCTGGTCAGCTGATGTTACGTCTAAATCTAAATTGCTTAATATTCCTTTCAAAGGGCAGACCTTATTCGGGCCCGGCTTGAAAGAGATTATTGCTGACATTACAGGAGGTAAAGGTCATGCCCTGCCTCAGGACAAGGCCAAAGCCAAGGCTAGACAGTCCAATTTTCGTTCCTTGCGTAATTTCAAAGCAGGAGCAGCATCAACTTCCTCTGCACCAAAACAGGAAGGAGCTGTTGCTCGCTACAGACAAGGCTGGAAACCTAACCAGTCCTGGAACAGGGGCAAACAGGCCAGAAAACCTGCTGCTGCCCCTAAGACAACATGAATTGAGGGCCCCGATCCGGGACCGGATCTAGTGGGGGGCAGACTTTCCCTCTTCGCCCAGGCTTGGGCAAGAGATGTTCAGGATCCCTGGGCGCTAGAGATCATATCTCAGGGATACCTTCTGGACTTCAAATCCTCTCCCCCAAGAGGGAGATTTCATCTGTCAAGGTTGTCAACAAACCTAACAAAGACGGAAGCGTTTCTACGCTGCGTACAAGATCTTTTATTAATGGAGAGATCCATCCAGTTCCGCGGTTGGAACAAGGACAAGGGTTTTACTCAAATCTGATTGTAGTTCCCAAAAAAGAGGGAACCTTCAGGCCAATCTTGGATTTAAAGATCCTAAACAAATTCCTAAGAGTTCCATCGTTCAGATGGAAACTATTCGAACAATTTTGCCCATGATCCAAGAGGGTCAGTACATGACCACAGTGGATTTAAAGGATGCTTACCTTCACATACCGATTCACAAAAGTCATTACCGGTATCTAAGGTTTGCCTTTTAGACAGGCATTACCAGTTTGTAGCTCTTCCATTCGGACTGGCTACGACTCCAAGAATCTTCACAAAGGTTCTGGGCACTCTTCTGGCGGTACTAAGACCGCGAGGAATTTCAGTAGCTCCGTACTTAGAACGACATACTGATACAAGCTTCAAGCTTTCAAACTGCCAAATCTCATACAGAGATAGTACTGGCATTTCTAAGGTCGCATGGATGGAAAGTGAACGAAGAGAAAAGTTCTCTCTTTCCCACTCACAAGAGTTCCCTTCCTGGGGACTCTGATAGATTCTGTAGAAATGAAGATTTACCTGACAGAGGACAGGTTAACAAAACTTCAAAATGCATGCCGTGTCCTTCATTCCACTCTAAATCTGAATCAAGAGACCAGAAATTCTCTTCTATGGTGGCTTTATCGGCCACATCTGTCCAGGGGAATGCCATTCAGCAGGCCAGACTGGTCAATTGTAACAACAGACGCCAGCCTACTAGGTTGGGGCGCTGTCTGGAATTCTCTGAAGGCTCAGGGACTATGGAATCAGGAGGAGAGTCTTCTTCCAATAAACATTCTGGAATTGAGAGCAGTCCTCAATGCTCTTCTGGCTTGGCCCAGTTAACAACTCGGGGGTTCATCAGGTTCCAGTCGGACAACATCACGACTGTAGCTTATATCAACCATCAGGGAGGACAAGAAGCTCCCTAGCAATGATGGAAGGATCGAAGATAATTCGCTGGGCAGAGTCTCACTCTTGCCACCTGTCTGCAATCCACATCCCGGAGTGGAGAACTGGGAGGCGGATTTCTTAAGTCGTCAGACTTTTCATCCGGGGGATGGGAACTTCATCCGGAGGTCTTTGCCAATACTTCGACGTTGGGGCAAACCAGAGATAGATCTCATGGCGTCTCGACAGAACGCCAAGCTTCCGCGCTACGGGTCCAGATCCAGGGATCCGGGTCGTCCTGATAGATGCCTTGACAGCACCATGGACCTTCAGGATGGCTTATGTGTTTCCACCTTTCCCGATGCTTCCTCGATTGATTGCCAGAATCAAACAGGAGAAAGCATCAGTGATTCTAATAGCGCCTGCATGGCCACGCAGGACTTGGTATACAGATCTGGTGGACATGTCCATTCTGTCCACCTTGGTCGTTACCTCTGAGACAGGACCTTCTGATTCAGGGTCCTTTCAAACATCAAAATCTAACTTCTCTGAAGCTGACTGCTTGGAAATTGAACGCTTGATCTTATCAAAGCGTGGGTTTTTCTGAGTCAGTTTTGATACCTTAATACAGGCTAGGAAGCCTGTTACCAGAAAGATTTACCATAAAATGGCGTAAATACCTATATTGGTGCGAATCCAAAGGTTACTCTTGGAGTAAGGTTAGGATTCCTAGGATATTGTCTTTTCTACAAGAAGGTTTAGAAAAGGGTTATCCGCTAGTTCCTTAAAGGACAGATCTCAGCTCTGTCCATTCTGTTACACAAGCGTCTGTCAGAAGTTCCAGACGTTCAGGCTTTTTGTCAGGCTTTGGCCAGGATTAAACCTGTGTTTAAAGCTGTGCTCCACCATGGAGTTTAAACCTTGTTCTTAACGTTTTACAGGTGTTCCGTTTGAACCCCTTCATTCCATTGATATAAGTTGTTATCTTGGAAAGTTCTATTTTTAATGGCTATTTCCTCGGCTCGAAGAGTCCCTGAGTTATCAGCCTTACATTGTGATTCTCCTTATTTGATTTTCACTCTGATAAGGTAGTTCTGCGTACTAAACCTGGGTTCTTACCTAAGGTAGTCACTAACAGGAATATCAATCAGAGATTGTTGTTCCATCTTGTGCCCAAATCCTTCTTCGAGGAAGGAACGTCTTTTGCACAATCTGGATGTAGTTCGTGCCCTTAAATTTTATTTACAGGCAACTAAAGATTTTCGACAAACGTCTTCCCTGTTTGTCGTTTACTCTGGTCAGAGGAGAGGTCAAAAAGCTTCTGCTACCTCTCTCTCTTTTTGGCTTCGTAGCATAATTCGTTTAGCTTATGAGACTGCTGGACAGCAGCCTCCTGAAAGAATTACAGCTCATTCCACTAGAGCTGGCTTCCACTTGGGCCTTTAAGAATGAGGCCTCTGTTGAACAGATTTGCAAGGCTGCAACTTGTCTTCTCGCTTCATACTTTTTCCAAATTTTACAAATTTGACACTTTTGCTTCCTCGAGGCTATTTTTGGGAGAAAGGTTCTTCAGGCAGCGGTTCCTTCTGTATAAAGAGCCTGCCTATCCCTCCCGTCATCCGTGTACTTTTGCTTTGGTATTGGTATCCCACAAGTAATGATGACCCGTGGACTGATCACACTTAACAGAAGAAAACATAATTTATGCTTACCTGATAAATTCCTTTCTTCTGTAGTGTGACAGTCCACGGCCCGCCCTGTTTTTTAAGGCAGGTAAATATTTTTTAAATTATACTCCAGTCACCACTACACCTTGGCTTCTCCTTTCTCGTTGGTCCTTGGTCGAATGACTGGAGGTGACGTAGAGGGGGAGGAGCTATATAGCAACTCTGCTGGGTGAATCCTCTTGCACTTCCTGTAGGGGAGCAGTTAATATCCCACAAGTAATGATGACCGTGGACTGATCACACTACAGAAGAAAGGAATTTATCAGGTAAGCATAATTATGTTTTTTTTTTTTTTAAACCCGTTAACCATTTTTTCTGTAGTGTGTACTTCCCCCCTCCTTACTGTACCCCCCTTGCCCCTCCCAGATCCCTTTCCCACAAGGGATCCCACATAGGATCCCCTTATTGCGCTTCCTCCCTCCTCCTTCCTTCCGCCCATCCGCCTCCTCCTTACGCTCCCACCTACCAACGATCGGGCACCACCGATGTCCGATGCAGAAGGTTCACAGAGTAGCCCTCTCTGCATCGGTAACTCTGCAAATCTATTTCTGCAGTGCCCCACTCAAGAATAGCGAGATTGCGGCAGAGAGAAGCCCAGGACTGCAGAGATGTACAAGGTACGACGCTGGTCGTTAAGAGGCAAAGTAAGTTTCCAACTTGCTTCTATAAATTTGTTTTGTTCCCATTAATTTTGTGTTGAAGAGATACCAAGTAGGCATCTGGAGCACTACATGGTAGGGAATAGTGCTGGGTCTACTGTTCTTGCAAATGGACACATTATTGCAATAATGTTGCCATATAGTTCTCCAGAAATGGGCGGCTCCTAAGCATACATCCCTGCTTTTCAATAAAAGATACCAATAGAACTAATACAATTTTATAATATAAGTGAATTAGAATGTTGTTTAAAATCATATGCTCGACATAACATTATGTGGAGGACTTCGCCTAGTTTTATACACGCTACACTATAAAAAAAATATATTCAAGGGCCGAAACGGGTTTATTACATCCCCACCAGGATTTGTGAGAATTTATTCCAGGATCGTTTTTTGGTGAGTTAACTATAATAGTCTTCACCTCAAACAGAATTTTTGCACATTGTAGTTTTCTTTTTGTTTTTCCTTTTTAGGTTATTTACATATGGAATAACACTGCAACTAGCAGTGGGATCTCAGATACCTCGAAGGGATTTACATATCACATATATTGGACATTAAAAGCATCCAATATATCACAGATCCTTTTATTTTTGCATACATTTTGGACACTTTGACATGTATATATATACATTTTTTTTGGACACTTGAATTTCAGCGCATTATGGATTTTCTTCTATAAGATACGACGAGTCCACGGATCATCCTTTGCTTGTGGGATATTATCCTCCTGCTAACAGGAAGTGGCAAAGAGCACCACAGCAGAGCTGTCTATATAGCTCCTCCCTATAGCTCCACCCTCCAGTCATTCTCTTTGCCTACTCTAAGTACTAGGAAGGGTAAAGTGAAAGAGGTGATAATAGCAAGAATTTTTTATTTTAAATGGTACCGGTGTGTACTATTTACTCTCAGGCAGCAGATGAATGAAGACTTCTGCCTGGAGGCTGATGATCTTAGCATTTGTCACTAAGATCCAGAGCAGTTCCCACAGAATGCTATATAGCAGTGAGGTATGTTCAGAATGGCTGACAGTATCCCCATGAGGGTAAGGGTAAGCAGTAATCCTAAGAGAAGAGGGGTATTACTAAGCTTGCTTATAGGGGCTCATAAAAAATGGTTGACACTGAGTTTGAATGTTTGTGGGCAAACGTTTATTGAACTGGAGTGCTGATAACGTTTTTGGTAGTAACGTTTTTGAGGCTTTACTGGAGGGTACACTGGCTTCTTTTTGGGTTAAAGAACCCACATGGCTAGTTTCAGACCGCTCTGGTGCGGTTCATTTGGGCTGCAAAACATCGATTGAGATGGGCGGTAGCCTATTTTCGCGCCTAAGTTGCGCACTTGTATGATTTGCAGAGCAAGCAGCAAGCTCCAACTCCGGTGGGCCTTTGTGGAAGTGTTTTTAGCCAAATCGAAGCTTTAACCCCGTTTTTCCAATCCCTGAGGGCAGGTAGGCGCCACAGCAGGGCTGTGGCGAGGTGCAGGGGGTTTCCGGATTTAGGCCTTATTAATTATCCGTTTTTTTCACTGTAAAGGGTTAACTGTTCCTTTCCTTGTGGGGCAAACTTAGCTGCATATTTTGAATATTCATGCAAAAAATTGAAACGATTTGATAATTTTTAAGCTGTTTTGCAGAACGTGATGCTTTTTTTCTCTTAAAAGGCGCAGTACCGTTTTTTAAGATTGTTATTTTTTTCACTAAATAAAGTGTTTTCAAGCCTGTTTGTGTCATTACTAGCCTGTTTAACATGTCTGACATTGAGGAAAGCCAATGTTCAATGTGTTTGGAAGCCATTGTGGAACCCCACTTAAAATGTGTCCCTCATGCACTGAAAGGGCAATTAATTGCAAAGAACATATTTTAGCTGATAAAAGTATGTTGCAGGATGATTCTCAGTCAGAAGGGAATCAGGTATGCCATCTAATTCTCCCCAAGTGTCACAACCATTAACGCCCGCACAAGCGACGCCAAGTACTTCTAGTGCGTCTAATTCTTTCACCCTGCAAGATATGGCCGCAGTTATGCATACTACCCTCACAGAGGTATTATCTAAGCTGCCTGGGTTGCAGGGGAAGCGCAAGTAGGTCGGTGTGAGAGTAAATGCTGAGCCTCTGATACTTGAGTTGGGGGTGAGGATTTGCTGTCTGAGGGAGAGATTTCTGATTCAGGAAAGATGTTCCCTCAGACAGATTCAGATATGACGGCTTTTAAATTTAAGCTAGAGCACCTCCGCCTGTTGCTTAGGGAGGTTTTAGCGACTCTGGATGATTGTGACCCTATTGTAGTTCCACCAGAGAAAATGTTGTAAAATGGATAGATATCAGAGGTTTCCTACTTACACTAATGTTTTTCCGGTCCCTAAGAGGATTTCGGACATTGTTACAAAGGAGTGGGATAGACCAGGTATTCCCTTTTCTCCCCCTCCTACTTTTAAGAAAATGTTTCCCATATCACACACCATTCGGGATTCGTGGCAGACGGTCCCTAAAGTTGAGGGAGCTATTTCTACTCTGGCTAAGCGTACAACAATACCTATTGAGGACAGTTGTGCTTTCAAAGATCCTATGGATAAAAAATTAGAGGGTCTTCTAAAAAAAAATATTTATTCATCAGGGTTTTCTTCTGCAACCTATAGCGTGCATTGTTCCTGTAACTACTGCAGCTGCGTTTTGCTTTGAGGCTTTAGAAGACGCTCTTCAGGTTGAGTCCCCATTAGATGATATTATGGATAGAATTAGGGCTCTTAAGCTAGCTATTTCTTTCATTACAGATGCCGCTTTTCAACTGGAGCGTTATGGCTTAAGTCCTGGTCTGCTGACGTATCATCAAAATCTAAGCTTTTAGCCATCCCTTTCAAGGGTAAGAACCATTCGGGCCTGAACTGAAAGAGATCATTTCAGACATCACTGGAGGAAAAGGCCATGACCTTCCTCAGGATAAGACAAATAAGATGAGGACCAAACAAAATAATTTTCGTTCCTTCGAAACTTCAAAGGTGTCCCTCTACCTCTTCCCCTGCTGCAAAGCAGGAGGTGAATTTTGCTCAATCCAAGTCAGTCTGGGAGACCTAATCAAACTTGGAACAAGGGTAAACAGGTCAAGAAGCCCGCTGCTGCCACCAAGGCAGCATGAAGGGGTAGCCCCCGAACCGGATTGGATCTAGTAGGGGGCAGACTTTCTCTCTTTGCTCAGGCTTGGGCAAGGACGTTCAGGACTCCTGGGCTTTAGAAATCGTGACCATGGGGTATCTTCTAGATTTCAAAGATTCTCCTCCAAGAGGGAGATTCCATCTTTCTCGATTGTATGTAAACCAGACAAAAAGAGAGGCATTCTTACGCTGTGTAGAAGACCTACTTACCATGGGAGTAATCTGCTCAGTTCCAAAAACAGAACAGGGGCAGGGGTTTTACTCCAATCTGTTTGTGGTTCCCAAAAAAGAGGGAACATTTAGACCAATTGTAGATCTCAAGATCCTAAACAAATTCCTCAGAGTCCCATCCTTCAAGATGGAGACCATTCGGACTAATTACCAATGATCCAGGAGGGTCAATATATGACCACCGTGGATTTAAAGGATGCGTATCTACACATCCCTATCCACAAAGATCATCACCAGTTCCTAAGGTTCGCCTTTCTGGACAAGCATTGCCAGTTTGTGGCTCTTCCCTTCGGGTTGGCCACAGCTCCCAGAATTTTCACAAAGGTGCTAGGGTCCCTTCTGGTGGTTCTAAGGCCGCGGGGCATAGCAGTGGCTCCTTATCTAGACAATATCTTAATTCAGGAGTCAACTTACCAACTAGCCAAATCTCACACAGACATCGTGTTGGCTTTTCTAAGATCTCACGGGTGGAAGGTGAACGTAAAAAAGAGTTCACTTATCCCCCGCACAAGAGTTCCATTCTTGGGAACTCTGATAGATTCGGTAGACATGAAAAATTTTCTGACGGAGGTCAGGAAATCAAAGATTTTAACCACCTGCCAAGCTCTTCATTCCATTCCTCGGCCGTCTGTGGCTCAGTGTATGGAGGTAATCGGACTAATGGTAGCGGCAATGGACATAGTTCCGTTTGCTAGCTTGCATCTCAGACCACTGCAACTATGCATGCTCAATCAGTGGAATTGGGATTATGCAAATTTATCTCCTCAGATACATCTGGATCAAGAGACCAGAGACTCTCTTCTTTGGTGGTTGTCACAGGATCATCTGTCCCAGGGAATGTGTTTCCGCAGGCCAGCATGGGTCATAGGGACGACGGACGCCAGCCTATTGGGCCGGGGTGCAGTCTGGAATTCCCTGAAAGCACAGGGTATGTGGACTCAGGAGGAGACTCTCCTCCCGATAAATATTCTAGAACTGAAAGCGATATTCAGTGCGCTTCAGGCGTGGGCTCAGCTGGCTTTGGCCAGATTCATAAGATTCCAGTTGGACAATATCACGACTGTAGCATATATCAATCATCAGGGGGGAACAAAGAGTTCTCTAGCGATGATAGAGGTTACCAAAATAATTCGGTGGGCAGAGGTTCACTCCTGCCATCTATCAGCAAGTGGAGAACTGGGAAGCGGATTTTCTAAGTCGTCAGACTTTTCATCCGGGGGAGTGGGAACTTCATCCGGAGGTGTTTGCACAATTGATTCATCAATGGGGCACACCAGAATTGGATCTGATGGCATCTCGTCAGAATGCCAAACTTCCTTGTTACGGGTCCAGATCAAGGGATCCTCAAGCAGTACTGATAGATGCTCTAGCAGTACCTTGGTCGTTCAACCTAGCTTATGTGTTTCCACCATTTCCTCACCTTCCTCGTCTGATCGCCAGAATCAAACAGGAGAGAGCTTCAGTGATTTTGATAGCACCTTCGTGGCCACGCAGGACTTGCTATGCAGATCTGGTGGGCATGTCATCTCTACCACCGTGGACTCTGCCACTGAGACAGGACCTTCTCATTCAGGGTCCGTTCCAACATCCAAATCTAGTTTCTCTGCGGTTGACTGCCTGGAGATTGAACGCTTGATTTTATCCAAGCGGGGATTGTCGGAGTCGGTCATAGATACCTTGATTCAGGCTCAAAAGCCTGTCACTAGGAAAATTTATCATAAGATATGGCGTAAATATCTTTATTGGTGCGAATCCAAAGGCTACTCATGGAGTAAGATCAGGATTCCTAGGATTTTGTCCTTTCTCCAAAAAGGATTGGAGAAGGGGTTATCAGCTAGTTCATTAAAGGGACAGATACCTGCTTTGTCAATTTTACTGCATAAGCGTCTGGCAGATGTTCCAGACGTTCAGTCGTTCTTTCAGGCTTTAGTTAGAATCAAGCCTGTGTTTAAACCTGTTGCTCCGCCATGGAGTTTGAATTTAGTGCTTAAAGTTCTTCAAGGGGTTCCGTTTGAACCTATGCATTCCATAGATATTAAGCTTCTATCTTGGAAAGTTCTGTTTTTAGTTGCTATCTCTTCTGCTCGAAGAGTTTCTGAACTATCTGCATTGCAATGCTCGCCTTATCTTGTTTTTCATGCTGATAAGGTGGTTTTGCGTACCAAACCTGGATTCCTTCCTAAGGTTGTTACTAATAAGAATATTAATCAGGAAATTGTTGTCCCTTCCCTGTGTCCTAATCCTTCCTCTAAGAAGGAGCGTCTTTTGCACAATTTGGACGTGGTTCTTGCCTTGAAGTTTTACTTGCAAGCGACCAAGGATTTCCGTCAAACATCTTCTCTGTTTGTTGTCCATTCTGGAAAACGTAGAGGTCAAAAGGCTACGGCTACCTCTTTCTTTTTTGGCTGAAAAGCATCATCCGTTTGGCATACAAGACTGCTGGACAGCAGCCTCCTGAAAGAATTACAGCTCACTCTACTAGAGCGGTGGCTTCCACATGGGCTTTTAAAAATGATGCTTCTGTTGAACAGATTTTTTAAGGCTGCGACTTGGTCTTCACTTCATACCTTTTACAAATTTTACAAATTTGATACTTTTGCTTCTTAGGAGGTTATTTTTGGGAGAAAAGTTCTTAAAGCAGTGGTGCCTTCTGTTTAGCCATCTGTCTTGTCCCTCCGTTCATCCGTGTCCTGTAGCTTTGGTATTGTATCCCACAATTAAAGGTTGAATCCGTGGACTCGTCGTATCTTATAGAAAAAAAGTAAATTTATGCTTACCTGATAAATTGATTTCTTCTATGATACGACGAGTCCACGGCCCGCCCTGTCAATTTTAGACAGATTATATTTTTTTGATTCAAAACTTCAGTCACCTCTGCACCTTTTAGTTTCTCCTTTTTCTTCCTGTACCTTTGGTCGAATGACTGGGGGGTGGAGCTAAGGGAGGAGCTATATAGACAGCTCTGCTGTGGTGCTCTTTGCCACTTCCTGTTAGCAGTAGGATAATATCCCACAAGTAAAGGATGAATCTGTGGACTCGTCGTATCATAGAAGAAATTCATTTATCAGGTAAATTTACTTTTTATTTTTTCATTTTTTCACCTTTTCTAATTTTCCACCTATTTTCCTATTTTTCCTATTTTTAATATTTTAACGTGTACACGTTTTTCACTAAGGTATCCAAATACCGGCCCTTAATACAGGCCCCCCCTTTCTTCGTTTCCACTATATCCCAGCTGGAGGATATAACATCAAACGTATTTTTCTCAGGTTAAATTATTGTTATTTCTCTTGTTAAGTGTATCCAGTCCACGGATCATCCATTACTTGTGGGATATTCTCCTTCCCAACAGGAAGTTGCAAGAGGATCACCCACAGCAGAGCTGCTATATAGCTCCTCTCCCAGCTGTCATATCCAGTCATTCTCTTGCAAGCCTCAACCAAGATGGAGGTCGTAAGAGGAGTGTGGTGTTTTATACTTAGTTTATTCTTCAATCAAAAGTTTGTTATTTTTAAATGGTGCCGGAGTGTACTGTTTATCTCAGGCAGTATTTAGAAGAAGAATCTGGCTGCGTTTTCTATGATCTTAGCAGAAGTAACTAAGATCCATGGCTGTTCTCACATATTCTGAGGAGTGAGGTAACTTCAGAGAGGGAATGGCGTGCAGGTTTTCCTGCAATAAGGTATGTGCAGTTAAAATATTTTTCTAGGGATAGAATTTGCTAGAAAATGCTGCTGATACCGAACTAATGTAAGTAAAGCCTTAAATGCAGTAAGAGCGACTGGTATCAGGCTTATTAATAGAGATACATACTCTTATAAAAATGTAATATAAAACGTTTGCTGGCATGTTTAATCGTTTTTATATGTATTTGGTGATAAAACTTATTGGGGCCTAGTTTTTTTCCACATGGCTGCCTTGAATTTTGCCTAGAAACAGTTTCCTTAGGCTTTCCACTGTTGTAATATGAGTGGGAGGGGCCTATTTTGCCGTTTTTTTGCACAGCAAAAATTACAGACACAGACATCCAGCTTCTTCCTGCATGATCCAGGACATCTCTGGAGGGCTCAAAAGGCTTCAAAGTCGTTTTTGAGGGAGGTAAAAAGCCACAGTAGGGCTGTGGCAGTTGTTGTGACTGTTTGAAAAAACGTTTTTGTCATTTATTATTCCGTTTTGGGTATTAAGGGGTTAATCATCCATTTGCAAGTGGGTGCAATGCTCTGCTAACTTGTTACATACACTGTAAAAATTTCGTTAGTGTAACTGCCTTTTTTCACTGTTATTTAAAATTTTGACAAAATTTGTGTTTCTTAAAGGTGCAGTAACGTGTTTTTTATATTGCTTGTAAACTTGTTTAAAGTGTTTTCCAAGCTTGCTAGTCTCATTGCTAGTCTGTTTAAACATGTCTGACACAGAGGAAACTACTTGTTCATTATGTTTGAAAGCCATGGTGGAACCCCATAGGAGAATGTGTACTAAATGTATTGATTTCACCTTAAACAGTAAATATCAGTCTTTAAATGTAAAAGAAATATCACCAGAAGATTCTGACGAGGGGGAAGTTATGCCGACTAACTCTCCCCACGTGTCAGACCCTTCGCCTCCCGCTCAGGGGATGCACGCTAATATGGCGCCAATTACATCAGGGACGCCCATAGCGATTACCTTGCAGGACATGGCTGCAATCATGAATAATACCCTGTCAGAGGTATTATCCAGGTTGCCTGAATTAAGAGGCAAGCGCGATTGCTCTGGGGTTAGGAGAAATACAGAGCGCGCAGATGCTGTAAGGGCCATGTCTGATACTGCGTCACAATATGCAGATCATGAGGACGGAGAGCTTCAGTCTGTGGGTGACATCTCTGATTCGGGGAAACCTGATTGAGAGATTTCTCATTTTAAATTTAAGCTTGAGAACCTCCGTGTGTTGCTTGGGGAGGTATTAGCTGCTCTGAATGACTGTAACACAGTTTCAGTACCAGAGAAATTGTGTAGGCTGGATAAATACTATGCGGTGCCGGTGTGTGTACTGATGTTTTTCCTATACCTAAAAGGCTTACATAAATTATTAGCAAGGAGTGGGATAGACCGGGTGTGCATTTTTCCCCACCTCCTATATTTAGAAAAATGTTTCCAATAGACGCCACTACACGGGACTTATGGCAGACGGTCCCTAAGGTGGAGGGAGCAGTTTCTACTTTAGCAAAGCGTACTACTATCCCGGTTGAGGACAGTTGTGCTTTTTCAGATCCAATGGATAAAAAATTGGAGGGTTACCTTAAGAAAATGTTTATTCAACAAGGTTTTATTTTACAGCCTTGCATGCATTGCGTCTGTCACGGCCGCGGCGGCATTCTGGTTTGAGGCCCTGGAAGAGGCCCTCCATACAGCTCCATTGACTGAAATTATTGACAAGCTTAGAACACTTAAGCTAGCTAACTCATTTGTTTCTGATGCCATTGTTCATTTGACTAAACTAACGGCTAAGAATTCCGGATTCGCCATCCAAGCACGTAGGGCGCTATGGCTTAAATCCTGGTCAGCTGACGTGACTTCGAAGTCTAAATTACTCAACATTCCTTTCAAGGGGCAGACCTTATTCGGGCCTGGTTTGAAGGAAATTATTGCTGACATTACTGGAGGTAAGGGTCACACCCTTCCTCAGGACAGGGCCAAAGCAAAGGCCAAACAGTCTAATTTTCGTGCCTTTCGAAATTTCAAGGCAGGTGCAGCATCAACTTCCTCCGCTTCAAAACAAGAGGGAACTTTTGCTCAATCTAAGCAGGCCTGGAAACCTAACCAGTCCTGGAACAAAGGCAAGCAGGCCAGAAAGCCTGCTGCTGCCTCTAAGACAGCATGAAGGAACGGCCCCCTATCCGGCGACGGATCTAGTAGGGGGCAGACTTTCTCTCTTCGCCCTGGCGTGGGCAAGAGATGTTCAGGATCCCTGGGCGTTGGAGATCATATCTCAGGGATATCTTCTGGACTTCAAAGCTTCCCCTCCACAAGGGTGATTTCATCTTTCAAGGCTATCTGCAAATCAGATAAAGAAAGAGGCATTCCTACGCTGTGTGCAAGACCTCCTAGTTATGGGAGTGATCCATCCAGTTCCGCAGACGGAACAAGGACAGGGTTTTTATTCAAATCTGTTTGTGGTTCCCAAAAAAGAGGGAACCTTCAGACCAATTTTGGATCTAAAGATCTTAAACAAATTCCTCAGAGTTCCATCTTTCAAAATGGAAACTATTTGGACCATCCTACCCATGATCCAAGAAGGTCAGTACATGACCACAGTGGACTTAAAGGATGCCTACCTTCACATACCGATTCACAAAGATCATCATCGGTTTCTAAGGTTTGCCTTTCTAGACAGGCATTACCAATTTGTAGCTCTTCCCTTCGGGTTGGCTACAGCCCCGAGAATCTTTACAAAGGTTCTGGGCTCACTTCTGGCGGTTCTAAGACCGCGAGGCATAGCGGTGGCTCCGTATCTAGACGACATCCTGATACAGGCGTCAAGCTTTCAAGTTGCCAAGTCTCATACAGAGATAGTTCTGGCATTCCTGAGGTCGCACGGGTGGAAAGTGAACGAGGAAAAGAGTTCTCTATCCCCACTCACAAGAGTCTCCTTCTTAGGTACTCTTATAGATTCTGTAGAAATGAAAATTTACCTGACGGAGTCCAGGTTATCAAAACTTCTAAATGCTTGCCGTGTTCTTCACTGCATTCCGCGCCCTTCGGTAGCTCAGTGTATGGAGGTAATCGGCTTAATGGTAGCGGCAATGGACATAGTGCCATTTGCGCGCCTTCATCTCAGACCGCTGCAATTATGCATGCTGAGTCAGTGGAATGGGGATTACACAGATTTGTCCCCTCTGCTAAATCTGGATCAAGAGACCAGAGATTCTCTTCTCTGGTGGTTGTCTCGGGTACACCTGTCCAAGGGTATGACCTTTCGCAGGCCAGATTGGACAATTGTAACAACAGATGCCAGCCTTCTAGGTTGGGGTGCAGTCTGGAATTCCCTGAAGGCACAGGGATCGTGGACTCAGGAGGAGAAACTCCTTCCAATAAATATTCTGGAGTTAAGAGCGATATTCAATGCTCTTCTGGCTTGGCCTCAGTTAGCAACACTGAGGTTCATCAGATTTCAGTCGGACAACATCACGACTGTGGCTTACATCAACCATCAAGGGGGAACCAGGAGTTCCCTAGCGATGTTAGAAGTCTCAAAAATAATTCGCTGGGCAGAGTACCACTCTTGCCACCTGTCTGCAATCCATATCCCAGGTGTGGAGAACTGGGAGGCGGATTTTCTAAGTCGTCAGACTTTCCATCCGGGGGAGTGGGAACTTCCTCCGGAGGTGTTTGCTCAATTGATTCATCGTTGGGGCAAACCAGAGTTGGATCTCATGGCGTCTCGCCAGAACGCCAAGCTTCCTTGTTACGGATCCAGGTCCAGGGACCCAGAAGCGACGCTGATAGATGCTCTAGCAGCGACTTGGTTCTTCAACCTGGCTTATGTGTTTCCACCGTTTCCTTTGCTCCCTCGACTGATTGCCAAAATCAAACAGGAGAGAGCATCAGTGATTCTGATAGCGCCTGCGTGGCCACGCAGGACTTGGTATGCAGACCTAGTGGACATGTCATCCTTTCCACCATGGACTCTGCCTCTAAGACAGGACCTTCTGATACAAGGTCCTTTCAATCATCCAAATCTAATTTCTCTGAGACTGACTGCATGGAGATTGAACGCTTGATTCTATCAAAGCGTGGCTTCTCCGAGTCAGTCATTGATACTTTAATACAGGCACCAAAGCCTGTTACCAGGAAAATCTACCACAAGATATGGAGTAAATATCTTTATTGGTGTGAATCCAAGTATTATTTATGGAGTAAGGTTAGGATTCCTAGAATATTGTCCTTTCTCCAAGAGGGCTTGGACAAAGGATTATCAGCTAGTTCCTTAAAGGGACAGATTTCTGCTCTGTCTATTCCTTTGCACAAGTGTCTGGCAGAGGTTCCAGACGTCCAGGCATTTTGCCAGGCTTTGGTTAGAATTAAGCCTGTGTTTAAACCTGTTGCTCCCCCGTGGAGCTTAAACTTGGTTCTTAAGGTTCTTCAAGGAGTTCCGTTTGAACCCCTTCATTCCATTGATATTAAACTTTTATCTTGGAAAGTTCTGTTTTTGATGGCTATTTCCTCGGCTCGGAGAGTCTCTGAGCTATCTGCCTTACAATGTGATTCTCCTGATCTGATTTTTCATGCAGATAAGGTAGTTCTGCGTACCAAACCTGGGTTTTTACCTAAGGTGGTTTCTAACAAGAATATCAATCAAGAGATTGTTGTTCCATCATTGTGTCCTAATCCTTCTTCAAAGAAGGAACGTCTTTTACATAATCTGGACGTAGTCCGTGCCTTGAAGTTTTACTTACAAGCTACTAAGGATTTTCGTCAAACATCTTCCCTGTTTGTCGTTTACTCTGGACAGAGGAGAGGTCAAAAAGCTTCGGCAACCTCTCTTTCCTTTTGGCTTCGGAGCGTAATACGCCTAGCCTATGAGAATGCTGGACAGCAGCCCCCTGAAAGGATTACAG